>NW_023331271.1:0-42588 GCF_011100685.1 Canis lupus familiaris
GGGCCCCCGGCTGGCTCCGTTGGTTAAGCATCCAACTCTGACCTCACCCCTGGTCTGATCTCAGGTCATGAGTTTCTAGCCCTGTGCTGGGCTGTGGACGAAGCATGGAGCCTACTTAAACAAACCAAACCACATGTGGTTCTGGCATAAGCTGAAGGGCAGAATAGAGAGCCTGGAAGAAAATGCACTCTGATATAGTCACTGATTTTTTAAACTTAATTTATTTAAAACCAATTAATTAACAGTAGTGTTTTACTTCAGAGGTAGAATTCAGGGATTCACCAGTTGGAGATAACACCAGGGCTCATGACATCACATGCCTCCTCCTTCATGCCCGTCTACCAGTTACCCTGTCCTCCACTCCCCCCCTCCAGCGACCCTCAGTTTGTTTCCTGGGACTGAGTCTCTTTTTCCTCCATCTCTGTTTTCATCTTATTTGTTTTTCCTTCCTTCACAGATGTTCATCTGCTTTGCTTCTTTAATTTCACCTATGAATGACACCATACGGTCATTTTCTTTCCTGACTGACTTATTTCACTAACATGATCCCTCTAGTTCTATCCACGTCATTGCAAATGTTCAAGATTTCCTCCTTTGATAGCTGAGTACAGCCTCATCTATCTATCTATCATCTACCATCATCTATCTCCCATCCTCTTTATCCATCATCTGCCCAAGGGCACCGAGGCTCCTCCCCAGCGTGGCTACTGTGGACCCGGCTGCTGTGGACATTGGGGTGCAGGTGTCCCGGCGTCTCACTGCATCGACATCTTTGGAGCGAGCTCCAGGCCGTGCACCTGCCGGTGCAGGGCGGCTCTATTTGTAACTCTGAGGAGCCTCCGCACTGTTTCCAGGGCGGCTGCACCAGCCCGCGGTCCCGCCCACAGTGGAAGAGGGTTGAGTGAGTTTTTGCAGGACGTGGTAAAAGTTTGGTCCACATTTCATTTCGCATCCTGTGGATTCCAATTCATCGTCCCTAAGTATTTCTGGGGAAGCCGGGTGTTGGGCTCCGTTTCAAGTGAGACGTTTCCAAGCTCACAGGCCTCAGCTGAAGCCTGGAAGGAGGCAGGTGCGGCCCTGGGCACCGGGGCGCGGCCTACTGCACGGCCTCCTGCAGTGCCGGAGCGTCCCGCAGGGGGCGCCCGAGCCCAGGCCCCGCCCAGGGGGCCCGAGTGCGCAGGAGGCCTCGTCCACCTGCACTAATAGGAGCCCGCCTGTGCTGGGGAGGCCTGAGGAGGACGTGGGGACGTGTCCACGCTGATGAGCCCCAGCCTCCTCAGGACCCGCGGGGAGGCTTCAGGGGGACATTGGGCCGCGTTCACACTGACAGGAGCCCTGGTCTTCTCAGGACCCGCGGGGAGGCTTCAGGAAGATGTGGCGCCGCGTCCACTCTGGCAGGAGCTCCCGGGCTCCTCAGGACCCAAGTTGAGGCTTCAGGAGGACGTGGGGCCACGTCCACACTGACAGGACACTGACCTCCTCAGGACCCCCGGTGTAGACTTTGGGAAATATGGGGATGCGTCCATGCAGAGAGAAGACCCCAGCCTTGTCAGGGCCCATGGTGAGGCCTAAGAAAGATGTGGGGACCGCATCCCACTGACAGGAGTCTCCGGCCTCCTCAGGACCCACTGTGAAGGTTTGGGAAGATTTGGGGGCCTCATCCTTGCTGACAGGAGCCCCCAGCCTCCTCAGGTCTTATGGTGAGGCTTGAGGAAAATGTGGGGCCATGTCAACACTGACAGGACCCCCGTCCTCCTCAGGACCTGCACTTTGGCTTCGGGACATATGGGGCTGCGTCTATGCTGACAGAGCCCACAGCCTCCTCAGACCCGCGGTGAGTTTTCGGGGGCACGTGGGCCATGTCCAGGCTGACAGGAGCCCCTGGCCTTCTGAGGACCTGTGGTGAGGCTTCCAGAGGATGTGAGGCATAGTCCACAGTGTCACGGAGTCCCCGTCGTCCTCAGGACCCACTGACTATGACTCAGGAACACATGGGGCCGCGTCCGCACTCACAGGAGCCCGGCTTCCCTCAGGACCCCCTGGAGGACTCTGGAGGCACCCGTGGGGGCCACATCCACATCAGAAAGAGACTACTCAGAACCACAGGGTAAGTGAATGGGTAGAATTAATGGTAGGGTCAGGGGAGGGGAGGCAGTTGGTGGTTAGGGTTAGGTTAGATGTTAGGGGTTAGTGATTATGGCTTATGATTATGGATTAGAGGTTAGGGTGAGGGATAAGGGTAAGGGTCAGTGGTTAGGAGTATTAGGATGGGGGTTAGGGATTAGGGAAAGGGGTTAGGGTTATGGATAGGATTTAGAGTTAGGGTTAAGGCTTTAGGTATTAAGGCTGGAGGTTAGGAGTTGGGGGTTAGGGTTATGGTTAGAGTTAGGGTTGGGCTTAGGTTTGCTGTTAGGGTTAGGGGTTAGGATGTGAGTTAGGGTTAGGGTTAGGGGTTAGGGTTAAAGTTTAGGGCTAGGTTGAGGGTTAGGCGAGGGTAGGGTTAGTGTTTGGTTAGGGGTTAGGGTTAGGGTCAGCTCAGGGTCAGGGTCAGGGTATAGTTTAGGGTTAGGTTACGGTAGGGTACGGTTTTGGAAAAGGGTAAGAGATAGAGTTAGGGAGTGGATTAGGGGTTAGTTTTAGGGTACGGGTTAGGGTACTGTTTGGGGTATGAGATAGGGTTAGTATTAGAGGCTTAGAGTTAGGGTACAGGTTAGGGTTAGGAATAGGATTTGAGTACATTAAGTTAAGGTTAGGATTAGAGGTTAGGGTTAGGGTTAGATTTAAGGTAGGGGGAGGAGGGGCAAGATGGCAGAAGAATAGGGTCTCCAAATCACCTGTCTCCACCAAATTACCTAGGAAACCTTCAAATTATCCTGAAAATCTATGAATTCGGCCTGAGAATTTAAGAGAGAACACCTGGAATGCTACAGTGAGAAGAGTTCGCACTTCTATCAAGGTAGGAAGACGGGGGAAAAGAAATAAGGAAACAAAAGGCCTCCAAGGGGGAGGGGCCCACGAGGAGCCGGGCTGAGGCCGGGGCGAGTGTCCCCAGGACAGGAGAGCCCCGACCCGGAGAAGCAGGAGCTGCACCAACCTTCCCGGGCGGAAAGGGGCTCCCAGGGAGTTGGAGCAGGACCCCAGGAGGGCGGGGATGCCCTCGGGCTCCCTGGGACAGTAACAGAGCAACTGCACGCCCCGGAGAGTGCGCCGAGCTCCCTAAGGGCTGCAGCGCACACGGCGGGACCCAGAGCAGCTCGGAGGGGCTCGGGCGGCGGCTCTGAGGAGGGTGCTGCGGGGCGGGAGCAGCTCGGAGGGGCTTGGGCAGAGGAAAAGGCTCTGTGCGGAGGGGACTGCGCGGTTCCAGGAGCAGCTCGGAGGGGCTCGCGTCGGATCCGCGTAGGGGGCTCCGCAGCCGGGAGCACGAATCCAACAGCGCAGGCCCCGGAGCACAGGGGCCGGGACACAGCCCAGGATCCGGCCTCCCCCTGGGACAGGAAGAGGCCGGGAGGGCCCAGGACAGCAAGGACGCTCCTGACCCGAGCTGAGCAGATCAGCGCCCTGCCCTGGAGCCTCCAGGCCCTGCAGACGGAGAGCTTCTGAGTTACTGCCGGGGCTGACTCCAGGGCTCCAGAGGTGGCCCCGCCACTGGGGCTATTCCTCCTGGGGCCTCACAGGGTAAACAACCCCCACTGAGCCATGCACCAGGCAGGGGGCAGAGCAGCTCACCCAAGGGCTAACACCTGAAAATCAGCACAATAGGCCCCTCCCCCAGAAGACCAGCTAGACGGACAATTTCCAGGGGAAGCCAAGGGACTTAATGTACACAGAATCAGAAGATACTACCCCGTGGTTCTTTATTTCTTTTCATTTTTTTTTGTTGTTGGTTTGTTTTGTTTTGTTTTGCTTTTTGATTTGTTTCCTTCCACCACCCCCTTTTTTCCTTTCTTTTTCTCCTTTTCTTCTTCTTTTTTTTCTCCCTTTTTTTTTCTCTTACTCTTTTCTTTCCTTCTTTCTCTCCTCTCTTTTTCTCCTTTTCCCAATACAACTTGCTTTTGGCCACTCTGCACTGAGCAAAATGACTAGAAGGAAAAACTCACCTCAAAAGAAAGAATCAGAAACAGTCCTCTCTCCCACAGAGTTACAAAATCTGGATTACAATTCAATGTCAGAAAGCCAATTCAGAAGCACTATTATACAGCTACTGGTGGCTCTAGAAAAAGCATAAAGGACTCAAGAGACTTCATGACTGCAGAATTTAGAGCTAATCAGGCAGAAATTAAAAATCAATTGAATGAGATGCAATCCAAACTAGAAGTCCTAACGACGAGGGTTAACGAGGTGGAAGAATGCGTGAGTGACATAGAAGACAAGTTGATAGAAAAGAGGGAAACTGAGGAAAAAAGAGACAAACAATTAAAAGACCATGAAGATAGATAAAGGGAAATAAACGACAGCCTGAGGAAGAAAAATCTACATTTAATTGGTGTTCCCGAGGGTGCCGAAAGGGACAGAGGGCCAGAATATGTATTTGAACAAATTCTACTGAAAACTTTCTTAATCTGGGAAGGGAAACAGGCATTCAGATCCAGGAAATAGAGAGATCCCCCCTAAAATCAATAAAAACCGCTCAACACCTCAACATTTAATAGTGAAGCTTGCAAATTCCGAAGATAAAGAGAAGATCCTTAAAGCAGCAAGAGACAAGAAATCCCTGACTTTTATGGGGAGGAGTATTAGGGAGGAGTATTAGTATTAGGAGTATTAGGGAGTATTAGACCTCTCCACAGAGACCTGGCAGGCCAGAAAGGGCTGGCAGGATATACTCAGGGTCCTAAATGAGAAGAACATGCAACCAAGAATACTTTATCCAGCAAGGCTCTCATTCAAAATGGAAGGAGAGATAAAGAACTTCCAAGACAGGCAGGAACTGAAACAATATGTGACCTCCAAACCAGCTCTGCAAGAAATTTTAAGGGGGACTCTTAAAATTCCCCTTTAAGAAGAAGTTCAGTGGAACAATCCACAAAAACAAGGACTGAATAGATATCATGGTGACACTAAACTCTTATCTCTCAATAGTAACTCTGAACGTGAACGGGCTTAATGACCCCATCAAAAGGTGCAGAGTTTCAGACTGGATAAAAAAAGCAGTACCCATCTATTTGCTGTCTACAAGAGACTCATTTTAGACAGAAGGACACCTACAGCCTGAAAATAAAAGGTTGGAGAACCATTTACAATTAGAATGGTCCTCAAAAGAGAGCAGGGGTAGCCATCCTTATATCAGATAAACTAAAATTTACCCTGAAGACCATAGTGAGAGATGAAGAGGGACACTATATCACACTTAAAGGATCTATCCAACAAGAGGACTTAACAATCCTCAATATATATGCCCCGAATGTGGGAGCTGCCAAATATATAAATCAATTATTAACCAAATGAAGAAATACTTAGATAATAATACACTTATACTTGGTGACTTCAATCTAGCTCTTTCTATACTTGATAGGTCTTCTAAGCACAACCTCCAAAGAAACAAGAGCTTTAAATGATACACTGGACCAGATGAATTTCACAGATATCTACAGAACTTTACATCCAAACTCAACTGAATACACATTCTTCTCAAGTGCACATGGAACTTTCTCCAGAATAGACCACATACTGGGTCACAAATCGGATCTGAACCGATACCAAAAGATTGGGATCGTCCCCTGCATATTCTCAGACCATAATGCCTTGAAATTATAACTAAATCACAACAAGAAGTTTGGAAGGACCTCAAACACGTGGAGGTTAATGACCATCCTGCTAAAAGATGAGAGGGTCAACCAGGAAATTAAGGAAGAATTAAAAGATTCATGTAACTAATGAGAATGAAGACACAGCCGTTCAAAATCTTTGGGATGCAGCAAAAGCAGTCCTGAGGGGGAAATACATCGCAATACAAGCATCCATTCAAAAACTGGAAAGAACTCAAATACAAAAGCTAACCTTACACATAAAGGAGCTAGAGAAAAAACAGCAAATAGATCCTATGCCTAGGAGAAGAAAAGAGTTAATAAATTTCGAGCAGAACTCAAGGAAATCGAGACCAGAAGAACTGTGGAACTGATCAACAGAACCAGGAGTTGGTTCTTTGAAAGAATTAATAAGATAGATAAACCATTAGCCAGCCTTATTAGAAAGAAGAGAGAGAAGACCCAAATTAATAAAATCATGAATGAGAAATGAGAGATCACTACCAACACCAAGGAAATACAAACGATTTTAAAAACATATTATGAACAGCTATACACCAATAAATTAGGCAATCTAGAAGAAATGAACGCATTCCTGGAAAACCACAAACTACCAAAACTGGAACAGGAAGAAATAGAAAACCTAAACAGGCCAATAACCAGGGAGGAAATTGAAGCAGCCATCGAAAACCTCCCAAGACACAAGAGTCCAGGTCCAGATGGCTTCCCAGGGGAATTCTATCAAATGTTTAAAGAAGAAACCATACCTATTTTCCTAAAGCTGTTTGGAAAGATAGAAAGAGATGGAGTACTTCCAAATTCGTTCTATGAGGCCAGCATCACCTTCATTCCAAAACCAGACAAAGACCCCATCAAAAAAGAGAATTACAGACCAATATCCCTGATGAACATGGATGCAAAAATTCTCAACAAGATACTAGCCAATAGGATCCAACAATACATTAAGAAAATTATTCACCATGACCAAGTAGGATTTATCCCTGGGACACAAGGCTGGTTCAACACCCATAAAACAATCAATGTGATTAATCATATCAGCAAGAGGAAGACCAAGAACCATATGATCCTCTCATTAGATGCAGAGAAAGCATTTGACAAAATACAGCATCCATTTCTGATCAAAACTCTTCAGAGTGTAGGGATAGAGTGAACATTCCTCAACATCTGAAAAGCCATCTATGAAAAGCCCACAGCAAATATCATTCTCAATGGGGAAGCATTGGGAGCCTTTCCCCTAAGATCAGGAACAAGACAGGGATGTCCACTCTCACCACTGCTATTCAACATAGTATTGGAAGTCCTAGCCTCAGCAATCAGACAACAAAAAGACATTAAAGGCATTCGAATTGGCAAAGAAGAAGTCAAACTCTCCCTCTTCGCCGATGACATGATACTCTACATAGAAAACCCAAAATCCTCCACCCCAAGATTGCTAGAATTCATACAGGAATTTGGTAGTGTGGCAGGATACAAAATCAATGTCCAGAAATCAGTGGCATTTCTATACACAAACAATGAGACTGAAGAAAGAGAAATTAAGGAGTCAATCCCATTTACAATTGCACCCAAAAGCATAAGATACCTAGGAATAAACCTAATCAAAGAGGTAAAGGATCTATACCCTAAAAACTATAGAACACTTCTGAAAGAAATTGAGGAAGACACAAAGAGATGGAAAAATATTCCATGCTCATGGATTGGCAGAATTAATATTGTGAAAATGTCAGTGTTACCCAGGGCAATTTACACTTTTAATGCAATCTCTATCAAAATACGATAGACTTTCTTCAGAGAGTTAGAAAAAATTATTTTAAGATTTGTGTGGAATCAGAAAAGACCCCAAATAGCCAAGGGAATTGTAAAAAAGAAAACTATATCTGGGGGCATCACAATGCCAGATTTCAGGTTGTACTACAAAGCTGTGGTCATCAAGACAGTGTGGTACTGGCACAAAACAGACACATAGATCAATGGAACAGAATAGAGAACCCAGAAGTGGACCCTGAACTTTATGGTGAACTAATATTCAATAAAGGAGGAAAGACTATCCATTGGAAGAAAGATAGTCTCTTCAATAAATGGTGCTGGGAAAATTGGACATCCACATGAAGAAGAATGAAATTAGACCACTCTCTTGCACCATACACAAAGATAAACTCAAAATGGATGAAAGATCTAAATGTGAGACAAGATTCCATCAAAATCCTAGAGAAGAACACAGGCAACACCATTTTTGAACTCGGCCACAGTAACTTCTTGCAAGATACATCCATGAAGGCAAAAGAAACAAAAGCAAAAATGAACTATTGGGACTTCATCAAGATAAGAAGATTTTACACAGCAAAAGATACAGTCAACAAAACTAAAAGACAATCTACAGAATGGGAGAAGATATTTGCAAATGACATATCAGATAAAGGGCTAGTTTCCAAGGTCTATAAAGAACTTATGAAACTCAACACCAAAGAAACAAACAATCCAATCATGAAATGGGCAAAAGACATGAACAGAAATCTCATAGAGGAAGACATAGACATGGCCAACATGCCCATGAGAAAATGCTCTGCATCACTTGCCATCAGGGAAATACAAATCAAAACCACAATGAGATCCCACCTCACACCAGTGAGAATGGGGAAAATTAACAAGGCAGGAAACAACAAATGTTGGAGAGGATGCGGAGAAAAGGGAACCCTCTTACACTGTTGGTGGGAATGTGAACTGGTGCAGCCACTCTGGAAAACTGTGTGGAGGTTCCTCAAAGAGTTAAAAATAGACCTGCCCTAAGACCCAGCAATTGCACTGTTGGGGATTTACCCCAAAGATACAGATGCAATGAAACGCAGGGACACCTGCACCCCGATGTTTATAGCAGCAGTGGCCACAATAGCCAAGCTGTGGAAGGAGCCTTGGTGTCCATCGAAAGATGAATGGATAAAGAAGATGTGTTTTATGTATACAATGGAATATTACTCAGCTATTAGAAATGACAAATACCCACCATTTTCTTCAACATGGATGGAACTGGAGGGTATTATGCTGAGTGAAGTAAGTCAGTCTGAGAAGGACAAACATTATATGTTCTCATTCATGTGGGGAATATAAATAATAGTGAAAGTGAATATAAGGGAAGGGAGAAGAAATGTGTGGGAAATATCAGAAAGGGAGACAGAACGTAAAGACTGCTAACTCTGGGAAACGAACTAGGGGTGGTAGAATGGGAGGGGGGAGGAGGGTGGGAGTGAATGGGTGACAGGCCCTGGGGGTTATTCTGTATGTTGGTAAATTGAACACCAATAAAAAATAAATTAAAAAAATAAAGGATAATGAAGAAAAAAAAAAGCTTCAAACATACTGTAGCACAAAGCTGTCATCTGATAAACATGTGTATTGCTAGTAGCATATAGCTAATTTGTGCTAATTTCATCTGGCTTAATTCATGCCTTTGCATGACAACATACCATTAAAAATATGAAGTCTGTCCTGAATTTGAACAAAATGTCGCTTCACTTACAGCTAAGCTATAAATATAGATTTTTTTCATATATTTACATTAGTCTTCTCTTTCTAGAGCCTCCATGTTTTGAGGACACATACTGTATTCTATCTTCCTGTACACACAATAAAATGTTTGATTGATCAGAAAAAAAAAGATTTAAGGTAGGGCTCAGGGTTAAGGGTTTAGAATAGGTTTAGGTGATATGGTGAGGGTTGGCAGGAAGGTTCAGTGAATGCGTTTCGGTCTTGGGGTTTGTGTTTGGTTTTCAATTAGTGATAGGTCTTGTTTAAGGGTTAGGTTAACGTTAGGATTAAGGGAGAGAGGAGGGGCAAGATGGCTGAAGAGTAGGGTCCCGAAATCACCTATCCCCACCAAATTACCTAGATAACCTTCAAATCGTCCTGAAAATCTACGAATTCGGCTTTAGATTTAAAGAGAGAACAGCTGGAATGCTACAGTGAGAAGAGTTCGTGCTTCTATCAAGGTAGGAACGCTTCTATCAAGGTAGGAACGTGGGAAAAAGAAATAAAGAAACAAAAGGCATCCAAGGGGGAGGGGCCCCGCGAGGAGCCGGGCTAAGCGAGTGCCCCCAGGACAGGAAAGCCATGGCCTGGAGAAGCAGGAGCTGCATCAATCTTCCCTGGTGGAAAGGTGCCCGCAGAGAGTTAGAGCCGGACCCCAGGAGGGTGGGGATGCCCTCAGGCTCCCTGGGACACTAACAGACACCTGCACGCCCAGGAGAGTGCGCCATACCCCGCGGCCGAGCTCCCTAAAAGACTGCAGCGTGCACGGCTGGACCCAGAGCATCTCGGAGGGGCTCGGGCGGTGGCTCTGCAGAGGGGGCTGCCCAGCCGGGAGCACGAATCCAACAGTGCAGGCCCTGGAGCACAGGGCGCCGGGACACAGCCCAGGATCTGGCCTCCCCCCGGACAGGCAGAGGCCAGGAGGGCCCAGGACAGCAAGGATGCTCCTGCCCGGAGCTGAGCATATCAGTGGCCCCACCCCGGAGCCGCCAGGCCCTGTAGATGGAGAGCTCTGTAGTTGCTGCAGGAGCTGAATCCAGGCTCCAGAGCTGGCTGCCACCACTGGGGTTGTTCCTACAGGGGCCTTATGGGGTAAACAACCCCCACTGAGCCCTGCACCAGGCAGGAGGCAGAGCAGCTCCGCCAAGTGCTAACACCTTAAAATCAGCACAACAGACCCCTCCCCAGAAGACCAGCTAGATGGACAAGTTCCAGGGGAAGTCAAGGGACTTAAAGTATACAGAATCAGAAGATACTCCCCCGTGTTTTTTTTTTTCTTTTTGATTTCTGTTTGCTTCCCCCACCCTTTTTTCCTTTCTTTTTCTTTCTCTTTTTTTTCTCTTTTTTCTTTTTTTCTTCCATTTTTCCTTTTTAATTTTTCTCTTTTCTTTCCTTCTTTTTCTCTCTTTTTCTCCTTTTCCCAATACAACTTGTTTTTGACCACTCTGCACTGAGCAAAATGACTAGAAGGAAAATCTCACCTCAAAAGAAAGAATCAGAAACAGTCCTCTCTCCCATAGAGTTACAAAATCTGGATTACAATTCAATGTCAGAAAGCCAATTCAGAAGCACTATTATACAGCTACTGGTGGCTCTAGAAAAAAGCATAAGGGACTCAAGAGACTTCATGACTGCAGAATTTAGATCCAATCAGGCAGAAATTAAAAATCAATTGAATGAGATGCAATCCAAACTAGAAGTCCTAACGATGAGGGTTAACGAGGTGGAAGAACGAGAGAGTGACATGGAAGATGAGTTGATGGCAAAGAGGGAAACTGAGGAAAAAAGAGACAAACAATTACAAGATCATGAGGATAGATTAAGGGAAATAAGTGACAGACTGAGGAAGAAAAATCTATGTTTAATTGGGGTTCCCGAGGGCACTGAAGGGGACAAAGGGCCAGAACACGTATTTGAACAAATCATAGCTGAAAACCGTCCTAATCTTGGAAGGGAAACAGGCATTCAGATCCAGGAAATAGAGAGATCCCCCCCTAAAATCAATAAAAAAACATTCAACACCTCGACATTTAATAGTTAAGCTTGAAAATTCCAAAGATAAAGAGAAGATCCTTAAAGCATCAAGAGACATGAAATCATTGACTTTTATGGGGAGGAGTATTTGGGTAACAGCAGACCTCTCCACAGAGACCTGGCAGGCCAGAACGGGCTGGCAGGATATATTCAGGGTCCTAAATGAGAAAAACATGCAACCAAGAATACTTTGTCCAGCAAGGCTCTCATTCAGAATGGAAGAAGAGATAAAGAGCTTCCAAGACAGGCAGGAACTGAAAGAATATGTGACCTCCAACTAGCTCTGCAAGAAATTTTAAAGGGGACTCTCAAAATTCCCCTTTAAGAAGAAGTCCAATGCAACAATCCACAAAAACAAGGACTGAATAGATATCATGATGACACTAAACTCATATCTTTTAATAGTAACTCTGAAAGTTAACAGGCTTCATGACCCCATCAAAAGGCACAGGGTGTCAGACTGGACACCTTTTTTAAGCAGGATCCATCTATTTGCTGTCTACAAGAGACTCATTTTAGACAGAAGGACACCTACAGCCTGAAAATAAAAGGTTGGAGAACCATTTACCATTCGAATGGTCCTCAAAAGAAAGCAGGGGTAGCCATCCTTATATCAGATAAACTAAAATTTACCCCGAAGACTTTAGTGAGAGATGAAAGGGACACTATATCATACTTAAAGATCTATCCAACAGGAGGACTTAACAATCCTCAATATATATGCCCCGAATGTGGGAGCTGCCAAACATATCAATCAATTAACAACCAAAATTAAGACATACTTAGATAATAATACACTTATACTTGGTGACTTCCATCTAGCACTTTCTACCCTCGATAGGTCTTCTAAGCACAACATCTCCAAAGAAACGAGAGCTTCAAATGATACACTGGATCAGATGGATTTCACAGATATCTACAGAACTTTACATCCAAACTCAACTGAATACACATTCTTCTCAAGTGCACATGGAACTTTCTCCAGAAGAGACCACATACTGGGTCACAAATCAGGTCTGAACCGATACCAAAAGATTGGGATCGTCCCCTGCATATTCTCAGACCATAATGCCTTGAAATTAGAACTAAATCACAACAAGAAATTTGGAAGGACTTCAAACACGTGGAGGTTAAGGACCATCCTGCTAAAAGATGAAAGGGTCAACCAGGAAATTAAGGAAGAATTTAAAAGATTCATGGAAACTAATGAGAATGACGATACAACCGTTCTAAATCTTTCAGACGCAGCAAAAGCAGTCCTGAAGGGGAAATACATCGCAATACAAGCATCCATTCAAAAACTGGAAAGAACTCAAATACAAAACCTAACCTTACACCTAAAGAAGCTAGAGAATAAACAGGAAATAGATCCTACGCCCATCAGAAGAAAAGAGTTAATAAAGATTCGAGCAGAACTCAACGAAATCGAGACCAGAAGAACTGTGGAACAGATCAGTAGAACCAGGAGTTGGTTCTTTGAAAAAATTAATAAGATAGATAAACCATTAGCCAGCCTTATTAAAAAGAAGAGAGAGAAGACTCAATAAAATCATGAATGAGAAAGGAGAGACCACTACCAACACCAAGGAAATACAAGCGATTTTAAATTCTGAGTCATGAAGTCTCTTGAGTCCTTTATGCTTTTTTCTAGAGCCATCAGCAGCTTTATAATTGTGCTTCTGAATTGGCTTTCTGACATTGAATTGTAATCCAGATTTTGCAACTCTGTGGGAGCGAGCACTGTTCCTGATGCTTTCTTTTGAGGTGAGGTTTTCCTTCTTGTCATTTTGCTCAGTGCAGAGTGGCCAAAAACAAGTTGTGTTAGGAAAAGGAGAAAAAGAGAGGAGAGAAAGGAGGAAAGAAAAAGAAAAAAGAAGAAAAAAAGAAAAAATAAAAAAGAAGAGAAGAAAAAGAAAAAGAAAAAAATGGACGGGGAAGCAAACACAAATCAAAAAGCAAAAAAAAACCAACCAAACAAACAAAAAAACCACTAGGGGGAGTATCCTCTGATTCTGTATACTGTATGTCCCTTCACTTCCCCTGGAACTTTCCAGTGCTGCTGGGTCAATAATTTGTTTTTCCCCTGACTGTCTAGCTGTTCTTCTGGGGGAGGGGCCTGCTGTGCTGATTTTCAGCTGTTAGCATTTGGGGGAGCTGCTCAGCCCCCTGCCTGGTGCAGGGCTCAGTGAAAGATGTTTAAGCTGTTTATCTGGTGAGGCCACTCTGAGGCTCACTGGGGGTTGTTTACCCTGTAAGACCCCAGGAGAAATAACCACAGTGGCAGCGGCCAGCTCTGGAGCCCTGGAGTCAGCTCCTATAGTAACTACAGAGCTCTCCGTCTGCAGGGCCTGGAGGCTCTGGGGCAGGGCCGCTGATCTGCTCAGCTGCAGGAGCGTCCTTGCTGTCCTGTGCGCTCTTGGCCTCTGCCTGTCCCGGGGGGAGGCCAGATCCTGGGCTGTGTCCCTGGCGCCCCGTGCTCCGGGGTCTGCGCTGTTGGATTCGCGCTCCTGGCCGGGCAGCCCCCTCTCTACGGAGCCACTGGCCAAGCCGCTCCGAGCTCCTCCTGGGTCAAGCCATGCACACGCTGCAGCCCTTTAGGGGGCTCAGGGCACTCTCTCAGTGTCGCAGGTGTCTGTTAGTGTCCCAGGGAGCCTGAGGGCATCCCCACCACTCCTGGGGTCCTGCTCTAACTCCTTGTGAGTGCCTTTCTGCCCTGGAAGATTGGTGAAGCTCCTGCTTCTCCTGGACGGTGCTTTCCTGTCCTGGGGGCTCTCGCCTGGGCCTTAGCCCGGCTCCGCATGGGGCCCTTCCCCCTTGGATGCCTTTTGTTTCTTTTTTTCTTTTTTCCCCCCAACTTCCTACCTTGATAGAAGTGTGAACTCTTCCCACTATAGCATTCCAGCTGTTCTCTCTTTAAATCTCAGGCTGAATTCGTAGATTTTCAGGATGATTTGAAGGTTATCTAGGTAATTTTGTGGGGACAGGTGACTTGAGGACCCTATTCTTCTGCCATCTTGCCCCTCCTCCACTTCCTCGGGATTTGCTTCGATGTGGGACACAAGTTTTGTGAGAGGCAACTGTCTCTTAGTTCAGTCCAGACACTTCTGAGGAATTCCTCCCTTAAATTGATGCTACATACTAACTTCCATACCTGAGAACCTAGCTGAAAGCTGTCTCCCTAGGGAACTTCCTTCTGCAAGTTGAGCTCACACGTGTTCCTCCCAGTTCCACACTGCCTGCAGATGGAGTTTCGAGCATCGAGCATCGTCACTAGAGATGTTTGTCAGAATCTTGTGGGACGCAAGTGGAAAACTGCAGGCTTTGAAGGTTGTGTCTCCAGTAGAGTGGTATTCATGGAACCTCCTGACTTAGAATGCTGCTACGTTCTCACTGGAATAAGAACGCAGCTAGTTGAAAGCTGGCTTCTAGGCATGCTTCCTCATGAGATATGAGCTAAGAGCAAGACCCTCATGCATCCTGACTGCCTGTAGACATCTCTCTTAATATCCTTATGTTACATGCTGGAAGAGGTTGTGTGAAAAGCATGTGGAAGTGTCAGGCCTGTACTCTCTGTATCTGCATTCCATACAGTGATTGCCAACTACTTGTTCAATGAGAGTGTAGCTAGGTTCTAACTCCCATAAATGCATGGCTAGCAGACATCTGCCTCCAAGGCATACACAGTCCTGAGAGATGAGCTTATGGCCTGTACCTCCCACATTCTGACGGTCTGTATGCTTCACTTCCGCAGGATTTCGTTTAATTCGGGACAGAAGTGGTGTGAGCAGCAAGTGTCTCCAAGGTTGATCCAGCTCCTAGTGGACAGCTGCCTCCAAGGCATACACCCTCCTGAAAGTTGAGCTTTCAGCCTCTACCTTCCACATGCTGACTGCTGTATGCTTCCCTTCCACAGGATTTCGTTTGATGTGGGACAGAAGTGGTGTGAGCAGCAAGTGTCTCCAAGGTCAGTCCAGTGCCTAGCGTACAGTTGCCTCCACGGCATACACACTCCTGATAGTTGAGCTTATGGCCTGTACCTCCCACATCCTGACTGCATGTACACTTCACTTCTAACAGGCCTAGGTTTGATGCGTGAGAGAAATGGTGTGAGAGGGAAGTCGAATGTGCAGGCCAGAAGACTGGTGTCTCCAAGCTCAATCCAGTGCCTAGCAGACAGCTGCCTCCAAGGCAGACTCCTGAGAGTTGAGATTATGGCCTTTATCTCCCACATGCTGACTTGCTGTACTTTGCTTCCTCGGGATTTCGTTCAATGCGGGACATTAGTGGTGTGAGCAGCAATTGTCTCCAAGCTCCATCCAGCGCCTAGGAGACAGCTGCCTCCAAGGCATACACACTCCTGATAGTTGAGCTTATGGCCTGTACCTCCCACATGCTGACTGCCTGTACATTTTGCTGCCACAGGATATCTTTCGACACAGGAAAGAA
This sequence comes from Canis lupus familiaris, assembly GCF_011100685.1. Classification (NCBI taxonomy): domain Eukaryota; kingdom Metazoa; phylum Chordata; class Mammalia; order Carnivora; family Canidae; genus Canis; species Canis lupus. The sequence goes on from NW_023331271.1 coordinate 15,768, forward strand.
GTGGTGTGAGCAGCAAGTGTCTCCAAGCTCAACCAAGCACCTAAAGGACAGCCTCATCCAAGGCATACACACTCCTGAGAGTTGAGCTTATTGCCTTTACCACCCACATGCTGAAGGCCTGTATGCTTCACTTCCACAGGATTTCGTTCAATGCGGGACAGAAGTGGTGTGCACAGCATGTCTCCAAGCTCAATCCATCGCCTAGTGGACAGCTGCCTCCAAGGCATACACACTCCTGAGACTTGAGATTATGGCCTGTACCTCCCACATGCTGAGGGCCTGTACCCGTCGATTCCACAGGTTTTCGTTCAAGGCGGGTCAGTAGTGGAGTGAGAAGCAAGTGTCTCCAAGGTCAACTCACCGCCTAGCGGACAGCTGCCTCCAAGGCATACACACTCCTAAGAGTTGAGATTATGGCCTGTACCTCCCACATGCTGACTGCATGCAAGCTTTGCTTCCACAGGATTTCATTCAATGCGGACCAGAAGTTTTGTGAGTGGCAAGTGTCTCATAGCTCAATCCATCGACTTCCGAGGAATTCCTCCCTTAGTTTGGAGCTACATACTAACTTCCATACCTGAGAAGCTAGTTGAAAGCTGTCTCCCTGGGGAACTTCCTTCTACGAGTTGAGCTCACACGTGGTCCCTCCCAGTTGCACACTGCCTGCAGATGGACTTTCGAACATCCTCAGTAGAGATGTTGGTCAGAAGATGGTGGGAGGCAAGAGGCAAGCTGCGGGCTTGGAACGCTTGTGACTCCGAGTCCAGGAGAGCAGTTTCATGAAACCTCCTCACTTGGAATGTTGCTGCCTTCTCACTCCAATGAGAACGCAGCTAGTTGAAAGCTGGCTTCTAGGCATGCTTCCTTGTGAGAGCTGAGTTCAGGGCAGGACCCTCCTGCATCCTGAGAGCCTGTGGACTTAGGTCCTAATATCCTTAGGTTGGATTCTGGCAGAGGTTGTGTGAAAAGCATGTGGAATTGCCAGGCCTGAGGTCTTGTGTATCCGGGTTCAATACAGCATTTTCCAAACATTGTCTTCAATTAGAGTGGAGATAGATTTTAACTCCAATAAATGAGCGCCTAGGGGACAGCTGCCTCCAAGGCATACACACTCCTGAGAGTTGAGCTTATGGCCTGTACCTGCCACATGCCGACTGCCTGTATGCTTAGCTTTCACAGGATTTCATTCAATGCAGGACAGAAGTTTTGTGAGAGGTAACTGTGTCTTAGCTCAATCCAGCGATTTCTGAGGAATTACTCTCTTAGATAAGAGCTACATACGAACTTCCATATCTGAGAAGCTAGTTGGAAGCTCTCTCCCAGGGGAACTTCCTTCTGCGAGTTGAGCTCACACCCGGGCCCTCCCAGTTCCACACTGCCTGCAGATGCAGTTTCGAATATCCACACTAGAGAGGTTTGTCAGAAGCTTGTGGAATGCAAGTGGCAAACTGCAGGCTTGGAAGGTTGTGTCTCCAGGTGCAGTATAGCGGTATTCATGGAACCTCCTCACATAGCATGCTGCTATGTTCTCACTCCAACAAGAACGCAGCTAGTTGAAATCTGGCTTCTAGGCACGCTTGCTTGTGAGAGCTGAGCTCAGGGCAGGACCCTCCCGCATCCTGGCTGCCTGTGGAGTTAGCTCCTAACATCCTTAGGTTCGGTGCTCATAGAGTTTGGTTGAAAAGCATGTGGAGGTGGCAGGCCCGTAGTCATGTGTATCCGAGTTCAATACAGCAATTTCCAAACACCGTCTTCAATTAGAGTGGAGTTTGGTTCTTTTTCTGAATTTATTTTATTTTTTATTTTTATTATTTTATTTATATTTATTTTAATAAATTTATTTTTTATTGGTGTTCAATTTGTCAACATACAGAATAACACCCAGTGCTCATTCCATCAAGTGCCCGCCTCAGTGCCCGCCACCCAGTCCCCCTCACTTCCCCCCCACCTCCCCTTCCACCACCCCTAGTTCGTTTCCCAGAGTTAGGAGTCTTCATGTTCTGTCTCCCTCCCTGATATTTCCCACTCATTCTTTCTCCTTTCCCCTTTATTTCTTTTCACTATTTTTTATATTCCCCAAATGAATGAGACCATATAATGTTTGTCCTTCTCCAATCGACTTATTTCACTCAGCATAATACCCTCCAGTTCCATCCATGTCGAAGCTGTCCTGACCCCCAAAGCTGGGCTGAGATGAGTAAGAATATGGAGAGGGCAGCAAGTCACAGGAAACTGGAAACCTCCCGGCTCCGCAAGCTGCCAGCACCCTGGCCGAACAGGAGTGGCCTGGGGGCACCTGGGGGCCTGACTTCGTGGCCTGGCCCAGCCCAGGGCACGTCCGCTGAGACCTTCCCCCTACGAGGCCTCCTTTCGAAGAAGAGTAACTCCAGATCCCGGCTCAGGCTCACGGAGGACGCCGGAAAGCCAGAGACTTGGGGAAAACTTATTGAAACAATCGAATTTTGAAAAATATAAATGACCCATTCAGGAGGATGAAAGGAATTGAAGTCACCCAGCCCCCAGAGGGGTGGAGATGGCAGAGGGTCTCCCCCCGCCCCCGGGGTCGTCCTCCGCCTTTCTGCCCAAATTCTGCCAGAATTTTTCAGACTTTAATTACTCGGGGAGGCCCCGCATGTTGACCCACCGCGTGGGCGACCCGGTTTCACACCCAGCAGGATCCGGGCCTGGCTCCAGAGGCGCGTGTGCCCCCGGAACCGCTTGGCCGCCCCCGCCTTCGGCCCACCTGTGCCACCCGAGCCACCGGTGCCGGGCCCCTCCCCTGCACCACTTCCTCCCCCACCGCACCCCTTCCTCCCCGCCTCTCCCTGTAGCCCTTCCTGCCTCTCCCTGCACCCCTTCATCCCCGCCTCTCCCCTGCACCCCTTTCCTCCCTGCCTCTCCCTGCACCTCTTCCCCACCTATCCCCTGCACCCCTTCCTCCCCACCTCTCCTTGCACCCCTTCCTCCCCGCCTCTCCCTGCACCCCTTCCTCCCCGCCTCACCCCTACACCCCTTCCTCCCCGCCTTTCCCCTGCACCCCTTCCTCCCCGCCTCTCCCTGCACCCCTTCCTCCCCCCATCCCTCCACTCCTCCCTCCCCGCCTCTCCCTGCACCCCTTCATCCCCGCCTCTCCCCTGCACCCCTTCCTCCCCGCCTCTCTGCACCTCTTCCTCCCCCACCTCTCCTCTGCACCCCTTCCTCCCCACCTCTCCTTGCACCCCTTCCTCCCCGCCTCTCCCTGCACCCCTTCCTCCCCGCCTCACCCCTACACCCCTTCCTCCCCGCCTCTCCCCTGCACCCCTTCCTCCCCGCCTCTCCCTGCATCCCTCCCTCCCCCCTCATCCCTGCATCCCTCCCTCCCCCCTCATCCCTGCACCCCTTCCTCCCCCCTTCTCCCTGCACCCCTTCCTCTCCACCTCTCCCTGCAGCACTTCCTCCCCGCCTCTCCCCTGCACCCCTTCCTCCCCGCCTGTCCCTGCACCCCTTTCCTGCCTCTCCCCTCCCCTGCCGCGAGGGCAGGAGGCCCGGGACCTAGGCAGCCGCAAGGAGCCGGGGCGGAGGCCCTGCCTTGGGGATGCTTCTCAGGCGACTGGCACGATGAGCCCGGAGGGGGGGCTCAGTATCTGCCTTCGGAGCCGCCGAGCCAGCGAAGGGCTTTAGCCGCACCCTGCTGTACACCAAGAACCTGGCAGTGACCCTGGCCCCCCCTTCACTCCGGGTCCCCAACATCCGGCCAACCCACCGTCGCCCAGCGGGCTCCTCACACTATTTTTCTTATTGCGGTAAAATAGACATAACAAAATTTACCATTTTAGTGTATGAACTCGGGGAGCATTTACCGCGTTGGCAATATTGCGCAGACACCAGCACTACCTTGTTGGAGAAGGTTCTCGCCGCCCGGACCCCGCGTCCTGCCCGCTTCCTGCCAACCTCGCCTGCGCTTTCCGCGTGTTCCGGGCGCCAAGGCCCAGCGCAGCGCGGCTCGGCCTCCTCGGGACGCTTGGGGCGGAGCCCGAGCCGTTGCCAGCAGCGCCCGTGCCCCTCCGCGGCCGCCTAGTAACCGCGCGTGCGCACATCGCCTTTTGTCTTCCACGTCTCAGTTCAGAGATACCTGGTTTGCTTCTACATTTGGGTGATGGTGAATAGTGTTGCTATGAACATTTGTGTATGTTTTTGTTAGGACACGTTATTTTATTTTTTTAGAGATTTTATTTATGAAAGACACAGTGAGGCAGAGACACAGGCAGAGGGAGAGGCAGGCCCCAAATAGGGAGCCCGATGTGGGACTAGATCCTGGGACCCCAGGATCAGGCCCTGGGCTGAAAGCAGCGCCAAACCGCCGAGCCACCTGGGCTGCCCTGCTTTAATTTTTAATTTTATTCTGTGTGTAATTTGTTTTTTCCCCTCTGGCTACTTTGAACATTATTTCCTTATTATTGATTTTTGGCAATTAGATTGTGATTTTTCCGTGTGGTTCTTCTACTCGGATTTCATTGCCAGTCTTAGATCGGTGTGCTTATAGTTTTAATCCCACTTTGGTGTCTCCGGTAACCTCTGCCCCCGGTGCATGTGCGCTGAACAGCTTGGTGTGGCTCCACACTGTATTGAGCCTCTGGGCAAGGATTTCTGGCTGCCCTTCAGCTTGGGAAGCTTCTACTGCTACATCCTCAAGTTCATCCATCTTTTCCTCTGCACTAGTCAGTTAATCCCACCCAGTACATATTTCATTCCAGGTATTTTTCCCCTCTAAAAAACTCCGTTTGATTTTTTTCATCTTTCATTTCTCTTCATGGCCTTGCCACTAACTTCATCTTCTCTATCGTTTCCTAGCTTGTTTTTAATGACTGATCTTTCTTGTGATGGGTCCCATTCTCCTGCTTCTTCATTTGCCTAGTGATTTTTGACTGGATGCCAAACATAGTGTATTTGTTATCACCAAATGCTGGATTTATATTCCTTTAAAGAATATAACACTTGGCAGGCCATTTAAGTTACTTCTGGGTTACTGTGATCCATTAGAATTCTGATTTTTCAGCTCCTTTAAGAGAGCTGTAGAGAACTCAATAGCCTAAACCCAACTTAACCCTACTTTTTTTTCTATTATTGAAGTTTGATTTGCCAACACATAGTATAACACCCAGTGCTCATCCTGTCAAGTGCCCCCGTCAGTGCCCATCATCCAGTCACCCCATCACCGCCCACCTCCCCTTCCACTACCCTTTGTTCATTCCCCAGAGTTAGGAGTCTCTCATGTTTTGTGTCCGTCGCTAACTTTTCCCACTCAGTTCCTCTCCTTTCCCCTTTAATCCCTTTCACTATTTCTTATATTCTCAGTATGAGTCAAACCATATAATGATTGTCCTTCTCCGACTGACTTACTTCACTCACATAATACCCTCCAGTTCCATCCACATCAAAGCAAATGGTGGGTGTTCGTCCTTTCTGATGGCTGAGGAATATTTCACTGTATACACAGACCACAGCTTCCTTATCCATCATCTGTCGATGGACACCGAGGCTCCTTCCACAGTTTGGCTATTGTGGATATTGCTGCTATAAACATCAGGGTGCAGATGTCCCGGCTTTTCACTGCATCTGTATCTTTGGGGTAAATCCCCAGCAGTGCAATTGCTGGGTCGTAGGGCAGGTCTATTTTTAACTCTTGGAGGAACCTCCACACAGTTTTCCAGAGTGACTGCACCAGTTCACTTTCCCAACAGTGCAAGAGGGTTCCCCTTTCTCCACATCCTCTCCAACAGTTGTGGTTTCCTGCCTTGTTAATTTACTCCATCCTCACTGGTGTGAGGTGGGATCTCATTGTGGTTTTGGTTTGTATTTCCCTGATGACAAGTGATGCAGAGCATTTTCTCATATGCTTGGTGGCCATGTGTAGGTCTTCTTTGGTGAAATTTCTGTTCATGTCTTTTGCTCATTTCATGATTGGATTGTTTGTTTCTTGTGAACCCCACTTTTAAGGCCTGGCCCTTCTGGGGTCTCTACTGAATGTCCCAGGTATTCAGTGAGATCTCTCTACCCTGACTTGTGGGAAATTAAATGGTCAGGCCTCTATGAGATCTGAAATTTATTTATGTCGTGGCTCCCTGTCAAGTATTCCTTTCTTGGAAGTTGTTGTCCAGACTAGTGGGACTGCACCATAGGCATAAATAAGATCAGTATCGAGCCTAAATCTCAAGAGAGACCCTATGTGGATATCTGGAGGTCTGTGTAACTCCTGCCTTTTAAGTACTCTGGTCTGGAAAGTTTAGCTACCTTGATCTTTCTATACTCCAGTCTCTATCTAGGCTTCTCCTTTTGCACCACAGTCTGGTAATTTCTCGCAGGCAGAAAGCCTAGGTGGTGGTAAGGCTCACCTCATTTTTTCCCTTTCTCAGTTTTGTGTTGCCTATTGTCCAAGCCTGAAAACTGTTGTTGTTTTATATGTATATGTTGTTGCCAATTTTCGAATTGTTTGTTGCGGCAGGTACTTCTGAATCATCTTATCCATGAGAGCACAGTAAGCGCCCCACTCTTTCTCTTTCTGCAGCACTAGGGTTTATTAAGCTGTGCCTTAGCGCAGATGCTGGGCCTCGCCCATGGTGCTCTCCAGGTTCAAAGCCCAGAGGCGCTGGCAGTTCTTCCAGAGTAATGACACCAGGAAATTGAGAGCGAAGCGGATATGGTACACAACCTCATTATGTGTCACCTCCACGCAGCCATGGCCAAGGCCAGACACAGTACCTTTTTCATCTGGAATTTGATTCTGGACTTTACTTCATCCACTTTGGCCACCATGTTCTCCTTGTGGGTCAGCAAGAATGGGAACTGGCCAGGCTGATTCAGGCCTGGGCCCAAGATTCATGGGATCTGCTGGATCAGAGATTCTGAAGCCAAAAAAAAAAAAAAAAAGAAAAAAAGAAAAGGAAAAAAAAGGAAAGGAAAGGAAAGAAGAAAGAAGAAAGAAGAAAGAAGAAAGGAAAGGAAAGGAAAGGAAAGGAAAGGAAAGGAAAGGAAAGGAAAGGAAAGGAAAGGAAAGGAAAGGAAAGGAAAGGAAAGGAAAGGCATTATATGTCTTGGCCAGCTTCTTGACTAATTTTTTATTCTTGTTGAGTTCCTTCAGTGCCTCAGTGTCCATGGGGGAATGCCCACAGGCTCGGCCTCACCATAGCACTGCTGCTCCCCCCAGGCACATGTGGAGAATTTGGGGGCAAGGAATGGAGTTAAGCCTTATGGTGCCTGAGAAGAGTTTGTCCTTCTAAGGTCTTAATTCCTCAAGCTGATGTACAGTTCCACCATCCCCCAAAACATGGGTGCTCGTACTGGCTCCCATGCAGGACTTCCTGCACCGCCTCATACAGGGCATCTTGGGGGACTGCTGCTGATGGTGCTGTGCCACAATAACCAGAAGGGACTTTTTAAAATATTTTATTTATTCATGAGAGACACACAGAGAGAGGCAGAGGGAGAAGCAGGCTCCTTGCGGGGAGCCCGATGCAGGACTCGATTCCAAGACCCCGGGATCACGCCCTGAGCCAAAGGCAGATGCTCAACCACTGAGCCACCCAGGCACCCCAAGTGCTCCACTCTTAAGTGGAGCATTGGATTACCAGATTGAGGGAGCCCCAGGACAAAACACAGACACTGAAATAAAAGGGGAAGAGGAACCAAAAAACAAAACAAAAAAACCCAGAAACAAACAAACAAACAAAAAAACCCAAACAAACCACCCAGCTAACGCAGAGAACAAAGTTAAAAAAAAAAAAAAACTTTAATGAAAAGCCTAAAAACCACCGAGAAGATACTGCATCCCCGAAATCACAGAAGGCCATGATTTTTTTTTTTTAACGCAGGGAATAAGAAAGTTTTGGAAATTAAAAATATGCTAAAAGAAAGAAAAAATTCAGTATAAAGCATGAAAGGTAGAGTTGAGGAAATTTTTCAGACAAAAAGACAAGGAGAGAGAAAATACCGGAGAAGAGACAAAATCACCACAGGATCAATCAAGAGAGCCCAAATTTTCAATTCAAAGTCTTTAGGGAAAAAAAAGAACAGGGGAAAAAATGAAGGACAGGAAATTATGGAAAAAGAAAAGAAGATTTCCCAAATAGGAGCATGAGCCTCTGGATTTAAAAGGCCCACTGATGACACAGCTCAATAAATTAAGGAAAGATCCTCACCAGGTAAGTCATGACTAAATCTCCGGATGCCTCTGCAAATGAGAGGAGATGCTCCCAATAGCACAGGAGAGGCAGGGCCATAGACAGCGCTAGTGCCCACAGCTTCTAAGACATGGTCGTCACCTGGAGATTCATACCCTGATGAACTATCAGGTGAATTTAAAGGTATAATAAAAATATTTCCTAACCCACACAGCAACAAAAATTTGACCCTCCATTCAGTCTCATGAAGCAGCAGAAGGATGTGCCCCATCAATCACAGTGACAACCCAGGGGAAAATACAGGGACCAGAAGATGAGGCATCTTGAACAAGAGATTGTGGGAACCCACTGGAAAATGCTGGAGGTGGGGAACTCCAGGGTCACAGCTCTGCAGCCAGCCCAGAGGACGATCAGCGTAGAACAGGAGTGGGACGCGGCAAGGGAATGTGCAGAGGAGGCGGCAAAGGGACCTGATTACTTACTTGATGTGAGTGACTGTACTGCAATGAGTTTTTATTTAGCATGTTTTTTTTTTTTTTTTGAAGATTTTATTTATCTATTCATGAGACACAGAGAGAGGCAGAGACACGGAGAGAGAGAGGCAGAGAAGCAGGCTCCCTGTGGGGGAGCACGATGCAGGACTTGGCCCCAGAACCCCGGGATCACGACCTGAGCCAAAGGCAGATGCTCAACCACTGAGCCACCCAGACGTCCCTATGCAGCAATTCTTTAGAATTATGAAGGCAAGTAGAAAAACTGAAAAGATTTGAAAGTGGTTGCTCTGGGTGGTGGGAGTGAAGATCAGGAGGGCCTTGGGGAGTGACTATTATTTTTTGTTTTAACCCTGTATTTCTGTTTGATTTTTAAAATTCTTCATTTATTTGTTCAATAAGTAAAAAAAATAATAATAAAAGGGCAAGAGGCCTAGAGATAAAAAGTACAGGGCAGGTGCAGCCATAATGTCCAGGGAAGCTAGAGCCCTGGAAAACTGGAGTTCCCCGGGGTGACTTTGTAAGGGGCCATACCAGAGGGCCCATTTAGTGAAAACTCTAAGCGTGAAGGCTATTGGAAATTCATGTTACCAAGTCTACACTTAATAGAGAAACAGATTCAAGGAATCTAATTACATTCAGGTTGCTTGATAGAGGAAATCAAAGTGAAGGGAGTTGTCTAGTCCTCAGAAATATTTCAATCAGACCACAATCAAAATAGCCTGATGGGTAACCTAGTCCTTTCAGAGCTTTCAGAGATCGGCAGACTTTCTCAATCAAGGTCTAGATACTCGACGTTTCCAATTTGCAGGCATCTCTGTCACAGCTGATCAACTCGGCTGTTACACTGGTCAGAAGTTTTATCTGGCGTGGCATTAGCATGTTTCGCTTTTTCATTCAAGTCCTATTTTTGCTTTTATTCCAAGGAAAATAACAAAATTTGCACCAATGGACTTTCTAGAACAAGTTGGATAATGGCTAAGATGTCAGGGAGAGTCTATTCAATTTTGGTTTGTCATTAGGATTTCATTTCATGAAAGGAGGTGTCATGAGATTCTCACTGACATGCCAGGACACCTTCAGGTCATTCTGTGGACACACCGGTGCTCATTAAAGAGCTGCAGAGGGGGGGTCCCTGGGTGGCTCAGCAGATTAGTGCCGCCTTGGGCCCAGGGCATGGTGGCCCTGGAGCCCGGGACCGAGTCCCACGTCGGGCTCCCTGCATGGAGCCTGCTTCTTCCTCTGCCTGGGTCTCTGCCTCTCTCTCTCATTTAAAAAAAAAAAAAGAAAAAATAGCTGCAGAGGTTTCCTCATAGGCTGGCTATCTGACCAGCTCTGCCTTTCACGTTCGTTTGTTTTCACCACAGTTAAAAACCACAGCAGTTACTCAAATGCAAAGATCTGAAACCGCAAGAATTAATGTTTGGCTCTTTGAAACTGAACATTTTGCTTTCCACTTGCTTGCAGTCTATGCTATCTAATCTGCAGAAGCAAAAAGGCAAAATACACAATGTTTTCCAAGAGCTGCATCAGTTCAGAGGACAAACCAGCAATTGTAGCTTCAGTCACAGAAAGCTCAGAATGTCAGTGTTCAACACCCACTCGCTGGATGTTTACTGTGTGGCTGCTGCAAACGCACAACAGGGCGCTGGATGATGCACTACGTCCCTGTCCTCATGGAATTTCAGTCTAGTTGGGGAGACACGGGTTTAAAAAAGAAAACCACTACGTATGGAATTACAGATTGTAGTAAGTGCCATACAGGAAAAGTCAAGAGAATATCATTTAGACTGTGGCCTCTCTGGAGAGATGTTATTTGATCTGGGACTTCTAAGTTAGGATTAGGAATTTCCAATTATTTATAACTGCATGACAAACCATCGCATACCTAGTGGCATAGAAAACCACTGCATGCTCAAAAATTCTCCAGCTCGGGATTTCAAAGAGCATGGTGACAACAGCTTATTTCTGCTTCACATTTAGAGTCTCTGTTGGGAAAATGAGAATGTCTGGGAATAATTCAAACAGCCCGGGGCTGGAATCCTCTCTGGGCTTCCTCATCCACATGGCTGGTACTATAGTGGGCTGAGCATTGGCTCCAAAGACATATGCTCAAGTGCTACCGTCACTACTTGTGACTAGGACCTGATCTGGAGAATGGATCTTTGCAGATGGGATCAAGTCTGGGAACTTGAGTTGAGAACATTGTGGATTTCAGGTGGGCCCTAAAGGCAATAGCCAGTGTCCTCCTAAAAGAAAGCAGGGGGTAAGTTAGGAGGAGAAACACAGGGAAGAAGGGAAAGTGAGGAAGGAGCCAGAGACTGGAGAGACGGGTCTACAAGACCGTCAAGAGTGCCAAGAATGGGTGACTACCACCAGAAACTTCGAGGCAGGAATGGGTCAAATTTTCTCTCAGAGATCCCAGAAGAGAGCAGCACCCACTGACACCCTGATTTCAGGTTTCTGTCAGATCTCAGAACTGCCAGAGAATGAATTTCTGTTGTCTCAAGCCACCAAATTTGTGGTCATGTTTGATGGCAGCCACAGGGAACTACTAGAGTTAACTATGCTGAGCCACCTCAGGGACCTCGCAGCACCAGGTGGCCTCTTTACGAGGTTTCACCTTCTCGCACTATTACTGAGGTTTGGAGACAGAGCTTCCTGGTGGCAAGGGTCCCAAGAGCACAGCCTTCAAGAGAGCAGCCAGAGGCTTTTCCTACCTGGCCTAGGTAAAATCACTAAAAATCACCTCCGCCGTCTGTCACAAGCTCACCCAGAGTCAAGGAGACGGAATACAGGCTCCATCTCTCAGTTGGAAAATGCATGGCTGACTCCTAAAACCACCTCATGGAGCTGGCTATTTGCTGCAGGGAGTAGAGTGAGCAAGAGCTGTCCTGTGCACTTGGGCCGCGTGGGGCTGGGCCCCCGCTGGGCAGCGCTGCAGGGACTTCTGTTGGACGCTGCTGCCCCAGACTGACACTCCAGTGTGGGCCAAGGCTCCAAGTCGGAATATAAAAGGACTTATAAGTAGAACAGAAACAAAAAAAGGCTCTAAGGGCAGGTTCTTTGACTGTTTTTTGCTGTTCTGAGCATAGTATCTGGTGCATAACAGGCCATCCAGTTTTTCTGTGGAATGATGACAGAATGTATAGGTAGGGAAAGCTTAAATGTGCCCTGCTCGGGCAAAATGGCTTCAGATGAGATTGGAGGAGTGGCCTGGGGTCAGATCACACAGGGCCTTTGTTTCGTAAGGAGTTTATATTTTGTTTTAAGTCAAGTGGAATGCACATAATATGTTGTTTCATATTTTTAATATTTATGAGAGCCCTAAAAAGAAAAAAATTTATTGTGGCTAGTTGGTTTGTTGGTAAAAAAAAAAAAAAAAGGCAAAAGACAGAAATCCAGAAATAACAAAGGTTTAGCCAAATTAGAAATCTGTTTATCTCTGTTTATTAAATGTAGGCTGCTATGGCATGGCAACTCTACAATCATCAGGAACCCAGACTCTTGGTTGAGGCTTCTACCTTGTTATCCAAGATGCCTACTTTGGTCCAGTTTTTTTATCTGCTTTCTAGACAGAGAAAGAGAAAAGGGGAGAGCGAGAGAGCTGCTGGCCTTCATATCCAGGATAGTCTCACCTCCTCTAGGTCCTCTTTTTTTTTTAAGATTTCATTCATTTACTTGAGAGAGAGAGAGAATGAGTGAGGGGAGGAGCAGAAGGAGAGAGAAAAGCAGATTCCCTGCTGAGCCCAACACTCGGTTTGATCCCAGGACCCTGAGATCATGACCTGAGCCAGTCAGACAATCTACTGAGCCACCCAGGCGCCTCTTACCTCTAGATTCCTAACTTAATTATATCTGCAAACACTCTCCCTTCAAATAAGGTCATATTCAGTGATGGGTGGAAGTCTTGGACATCGGCTCAATTTAAGGACACTCCTCAGAAAGTGCATGTGCACATAAACGTGCACGTAAAACTTCCACTATATCCCTTTGGCCACTTCTTTATCACATGATTACACCTACCTTGCCAGGGAGGCTAGGAAATATGATGATCTTTCTTTTGGGAAATACGTTCTTAGGGAGGAAGAAGAATTCTATTACTATAACGGGAGCCAAGGGCAGCCCGGATGGCTCAGTGGTTTAGCGCCTGCCTTTGTCCCAGGGCATGATCCTGGAGACCTGGGATCGAGTCCCGCGTTGGGCTCCCGGCATGGAGCCTGTGTCTCTGCCTCTCTTTCTCTCTGTGTGTCTCTCATGAATAAATAAAATCTTTTTTTTTAATAAATAAAATCTTAAAAAAAAAAAAAAAGAAGCCGAGACAAAACCTGTGGGGCAGCAGGTACCAAACTCTCTGGCAGAGCCGTGCACACACGGCCACGTCCCCTAGACGGCGAGCCCCTGGGAAGGACCTAGTCCGCCTCATCCCCAGTCCCCAGCACAAAGCACGGTGCTTAACGCGCAGTAACTTATCACTAACTGCTGAATTGCAAGCATCTCGATGTCAAGGTTCTTAAATTCCAATCTCTTTCTCAGAAATACTTATTGCCCAGAAGCACATGCCCCCCTCTGGGCCCCGCGTGCTGAAGCACAAGGAGAATTTCCTCCCACCTTCACCCCGAGAAGCTGATGGGGCTCCTGGAGATCAACACAAGTGTAGCATCCCCCTGGAGTTCCTCCCAGAACTTTGACCTCTCAAGCCTGTCCCCAACCGAGCCCCCAGCAACATGCCACTTATCGAAGTGGCACAGGCTACAGCTGTGGATTGCTGCTCCGGCTAAGTTGGTGACCCCTCTGTATTTGGCTGTCTCTCTGAGTTTCAAGGGGACAGTGCGCCTGTGACATCCGTCCTCTCAGGGATCCAGAAAAGGTTGTTGGTTTTCAGTTTGTTCAGTTTTCTTCTCACTGAGATTGTTTGGAAGAGGATGGATTGGTAGGGGGACAACAAGAGAGAGGGAGAAGGTGAGGGTCAGTGAGGAGAGGTGGGAAGCCCTGGAAATCAAGACAATCAGGAGCCAGGAGTTCCGCCTTCCTGCCCCGCCTCACCTCTTCCACCTGGCCAGGTGTGCACTCACCTGGCCATGCAGCTCTTGCTGCCACTTCTGCCTCCACATGGGCAGTTTTCTACTCTGGTTGGTCATTGGAATCCCCTTGGGAGCTTTCTTAGCCTCCTGCACCTAGGTTTTCCCTAATCAGACACACTCTAGTGTCTTCTGATGTGTAATTGGTGCGGAGAACCAGTGACCTAGGTTCTTGCTCTTCAGAGGATGGTCTATGGCCAGGCAGCACGGGTATCAGTTGGGAACTGGTCAGAGAGGCAGCGCCTCAGGCCCTACCCAGCCTGACCAAAGCAGAATTTTCATTTTAACAAGATCTACAGGTGATTTCTGTGCACATTAAAATTTGAGAAGCTCTGATGAGATGATTCTCCTATAATCCTGAAGCAGATGGCTCCCTGAGAAGTGTGATGCGAGCCCAGCACCCTGCTGAACACATGGTGTCGGTGGACAAGTCCCACGCGGCCCGCATAGACGGCCTGCCTGCTGTCATTGCCCAAGGGAATGTATCTGAAATACAGAGAATTAGATCTTCCAATAGGGAAAGGGGCTTGGGCCCCTTTAGTCTGAAACACCGATATAGGCCTCATTGGCTATAGAGGAGTAAAAACAGCACTAACTGAATTAATTGAAGGTTATAGTTGAAGAATTGAGATTAACTTGGAGGCTAGGCTTGGCAGGATTGGAAGTGGCTTCGGTGGAAAAGCAGATTCGAGCATGAGGCCGAGAGAACGCCGCAGAGAGTAAGGCAGTGAGGGGGGAAGAGCACAGGTCAAGGCAGCTCAGGGCGGGCAGGGGGAGCACTACGGAGAGAGCTGGTGGCCTCCCACAGAGTGACTAGCAGAGGAAAAGCAACAATGGCCCCAAATGTCCACTGCCCCCAAGGCCCACGGATGAATTCCTCAACCCTGGACCAGTGCATAAAGCAAAGGTGGTGTTAAGTGGCTGAGAGCTTGGCCTTTGGAGCCACAAAGCCTCAATTTCAAACTCAGCCCTGCTGCTTATTAGCTGGTGACCTTGGACAAGCCTATTGGTTTCCTTAGGGTTCTTCATCATCTACAAAATAAAGATGATATAGGCAACCATTCATAACAGTAAATGTAGGATTTGAAAGAAAGAGTACCATGCTTGGCAGAGTGATGTACACATACACACATGTACCTATGGTATATTTTTAATATATATTTATATGTATTTAATATATTTAACATATAACATTAAATAGTATTGAATCTAATAATATCTGAGAAGGAACTGCGATCTGATTCTTTTGGCTTTTTTTGTCAGAAGACTGTTCACCATTCCATATTTCTTCGAGAGTGCTAAATGAGAATAATAACGCATGAAATGTTATTTTATTTTATTATTATTTTTAAAAGATTTATTAATTTATTTTAGAGAGACAGTGTGAGTGAGTAGGGGGAGGAGCAGAGGGAGAGTGAAAAAGCATCCTCAAGCTGACTTCATGCTGAGTGTGGAGCCCACGTGGGTCTTGATCCCAGGACTCCAAGATCATGACCTGACCTGAAATCAAGGGTTGTCTACTTAACCAAGTGAGCCACTTAGGTGCCCCTTAAAAAGTGAATCTGAACAAATTACTGCTCAGAACTTATTTGGATCCTCATTTAAACAAATGGTGGCTACAAAGATATATTCGATGCAACTGGGAAATTTTGAAAATGAACTCAGTGTTACATACTAAGGAATTGTTAATTTTGTTAGGTGTGGTAATGACATAATGGTCAGGTTTAAAAAAAGATCTTTAACACTTAGATTTATATTGAAGTATTAGGTAAGACCATCTAATATTGCTGTTGATCTATAAAAACAGCAATTGCATAATATGGTTCAAAAATGGACAAACCAGGCATGTGTCTGGCACTTTTCCACTCACCAGGACCAGAGCATAAAGCACAAGTGGACTATAGGAGCTAAGTGAGGTAATATGTCTGGGATTTTTTTTTTTTTTACTTAAAATTTTTTTTATTTAAATTCAATTAATTAACATATAATGTATTATTGGTTTCAGAGGTAGAGGTCAGTGATTCCTCAGTCTTATATAACACCCAGTGCTCATTACATCAGGCACCCTCCTTAATGTTCATCACTCAGTTACCCTTGTCCCACCACCCCTCTCTGGGATTTTCTTTTAAAATATTCTGGGGAAAACAAGATTGTCAAAATACTAGTAAATGTGAGGCTGAGTAATGAGGATTTATCATGCCATCTCTCTATTTTTATGTTTATTTGAAATGTTTCATAATAAAATGTTTAAAGTTTTGTTTGATGGTATTCTATGGTATATTATTAGTATTTATGACCACAACCAAAAGAAACTCAACCCAGTCTTCCTTAAACAAACAAAAGGAGGGCTTTAGTTGGGCTAACTGACCAGAGGGTAGAGGAACTGGTCTCAAGAAAGACTAGATTCATTTCCTTAAACACCTTGAGGATCCTTTCTGTCCTCTATTCCTAATCTGTTCCTTTTGGCACAGACTTCATTGATACAACCTTGTCCAGGTGTGGTGCGGTACAGGGCTGCCCGTGGCTAGTGGGCCCATATCCTGAGGTTTTTGTGATCAGAGAGAAACAAGAGGTTCTCTCTCTCTTTCTCTCTCTTTTCTTTTTTAAAAATGGATCAGCCTCTTTGCTTTCTTTTCAGGAGCAAGAGGTTATCCCCTGGCAGGAATTTGCAAGGTCCCAGGAACCCTGATTAGCCTAATTTAGGTCATGTGTCCACACCATAGACCGATCACTATGGCAGTCAAGCCCATGCCTATCTGTTCTGTAGCCAGGAGGACTGTTTTCTGAAGACTCGGGAAGGAGAAAGGCTCAGTAGACCCAAGTGATAGCCACCTTTACGAGCCCTCTGGTTGTTATAAACCATCTTTGCTTGCAGATTACATCTTTTTCCCTCCTGGTTGCTTAATTGGCTTTTTTCCAGCTTATGTTTAAGTTTATAGAGCTGATTGCAAAGTTTGTTGCAAAAAAAAAAAAAAAAATCAGCAATTTCCATTTCTTCCCCCATTTCCCTTCTTCAGTGGCAACTAGTTTCAACTCTCTGAACTGGTTCTTTCAGTTTTATTTCTACCTACCCAAATCACATTTTTATATTGCTATACTTGATTTTTCAGTTTTAGGCATAATCTGTTGATTCCTACCATGAGAGAGAGTATCTTTCACACACATACCTACACTGCCCAGCCCACATATTCATCCTTTCTATCCCCTCAAATTCACAATAAACTGAATCAGTATCATGTTGACTAGATCAGGATTTAAAAGTCACATGTTAAATATTACGTGATTAACATTATATGATCATGACCATGTAAACAGTATCTCTAACTGAGCCATAGCTGCACGACTTTTTGTTCTCCTGTGGGCTCCTTATTTTTTTCCCACATTCAGTCTCTAATTCTCCAATGGTCTAATCTGTCTCTAAGCAAATACATTCAGATTTATGAGACATTCTCTATCTTCATCATCCTGAAGAAATATCTGAAGCTCTGACCTACTCCAGTGTGAACTGAACACCACTCCACTTCCCTTCCGTGTCGGACTCCTGACCTCCTGAGGAGGTAGCCTTCCCAACAGCACCTGGTGAAACTACCTGTAAAACTGGATCAATAAATTATTAGTAGCCATTGAGGGTAAATTAAATCATGGACCAGAATTATTGCAATGAAACTTTCCTGTTCCATGTGGCTGCTTAAAACAATAGAAAAAGTAGGAGCTAGTGTCCTTTGCAGATACATTTTGCTGAGTTTTCTAGGTCTTTTTAAAATTTTATTTATTTTATTTATTTATTTTTTGAGCATCCACCCATGGTTGAAGTAGAAACTTAGAAACATCTATAAGATGACATATAACTTTGTATCTATTTGGCATTGGCTGTCCTGTAGCAGCTTGAAATGGTGAAGTTAGAATGATACAGCTCCCTGTTTCAATATTTAAAAATTTTTTTGGACTGTCACATTGAAATGCTCTGAAAAATTCCATCCAGATACTTTGTCTCACCAGCATACATCTTGAAGAGAATTCACACCCAGGTCTGAATTTTAGACTTCAGTACAGCAATTTCAGGTTAATCATACCCCCAAAATTCATTTGTTTTTATTACATTTCATACAATGATTCCAAATGAGGCAGCAACGTGGTTGAAAATAATTTTAGGAGGACCTAAAATTTTAGGAGGACAGTTAGGGAAATATATCAACTTTAATTGTTATTAAAAACATATAATCAACCCCTTAATAATGTAAAGAGTGCACACAAGGCAGAGCATTTAACTTATTTCTGAACTTCTGATCTCAGTTATTTAGAATCTGGAGATGTGTGTGCTTATTGTAATATTTGGTGCTTTCTAAATGCTAACTTGACCAAATGTTTCCAGTCTAAAGAAACAATTTCAGGAGAGATACCCTAATAGTGGTTCTTAAAGTGTGGTCTAAAAGAGCATCAGTGAATTCTCCTCTCCCTCCACCACTCCACTTGAGGAAGAATTGAACAGAGGAGAGGGGGAGCAATGTGTTTTAACAAGCCCTCTAAGTGATTCTGCTGCAGACTGAAGTTTGAAAACCATCGTCTTAGGAAAATACCCTAAGTTAGGAATCATGTTCCACTGTTAGTAACCAAGACCCGAGGTAACAGTAGTTTAAAGCATATATCAAGCTTTTTTCACCCATAAAAGAAGACAAAGTAGGTGGTCTTGGATGGTTCAAATGTCCTATTTTCACTCTCTGCTTGCCCTAGAACTTGCTTCCCCAGAGTTTTAAAATGGCAGCTGAAATTCGAGCTACTACAAATACATTCTAGACAGTAGGAAAAAGCAAGAGAGGTGGAGGGAAGGTGAACCAGGTAAGCCATGTTTGAGTATATTCTCAGATGCCCCATCCAGTGGATTCTGCTTTTTCTTATTTGCTATCCCTAGTTGAAAGGAAGGCTGGGAAATAACAGTTAGTCATATTATTGCTCAGACTAAAAATATGCAGAACCCATGGAGACTGGGTACTAGAAGGATCCAGCAGCCTTTAGAGTCTTCCTGGAGTAGAGTTAAACATCAAACGTAAAGCTTTGGGAATACTATTCTGAACGAGCCCCTCACTAATCATACATTAAAACATCTTCTTTGATCTGTTAGAGGAATGGTTGTATCCTTGCTTTAGACAAAGGTCTTTGCTCACTTTGAGAATCAGAACATTTATAATAATAAATATATATAGTTTATTTCACATAGGTTGAGGCTGTGTTTGATATATTCCAACCAAATGTCCTATGCAATTCTTTGACAGGGGGCTATATCAAAGAATATGTAACATATGAGAAGCAATCAGAAAAAAAAAAGAAATCTATTCTCTTTAGAATTATAATTCCCTTTTCAGAAAGTAATTCAAGGAAAGGAGAAGCTGTATATATGTATATATGTATGTATAAAGCTGTTCACAGCACTGTTGTATATGACAGCAAAGGAAAAAAGTTAGGTAATTTACAATCCAAATGTCCTATAATAAAGGAAAGGCTGAGTGAACTATGGTATGACCATTAGATAGCCATAAAGGTCATGCAGGAACATGTGAAAGTGATTGCAAATATACTGATGGTGAGCAGAGAGACAAAAAGTGCATATGTGTGTAGATAAGATTAAAAAAGCATTCAGAGCAGAGAAAGGGGAGCCCTCGTGCTCTTTGGTGGGAATGCAAACTGGTGCAGCCACTCTGGAAAACAGTGTGGAGTTTCCTCAAAAAGTTGAAAATAGAGCTGCCCTATAACCTAGCAATTGCACTACTGGGGATTTACCTCAAAGATACAAATATAGTGATCCGAAGGGGCACCTGCATCCCAGTGTTTATAAAAACAATGTCCACAATAGCCCAACTATGGGTAGAACCCAGATGTCCATTGATAGATAAATGGATAAAGAAGAGGTGGTATCTATCTATTATCTATCTATCTATCTATCTATCTATCTATCTATCTATCATCTATCGGAATATTATTTGCCATCGAAAAAATGAAATCATCGGAGAAGGACAAACATTGTATGTTCTCATTCATTTGGGGAATATAAATAATAGTGAAAGGGAATATAAGGGAAGGGAGAAGAAATGTGTGGGAAATATCAGAAAGGGAGACAGAGTTTCCTAACTCTGGGAAATGAACTAGGAGTGATGGAAGGGGAGGAGGGCGGGGGGTGGGGGTGAATGGGTGATGGGCACTGAGGGGGGCACTTGATGGGATGAGCACTGGGTGTTATTCTGTATGTTGGTAAATTGAACACCAATAAAAAATAAATTTATTATAAAAAAAATAAAATAAAATCGGAAAAAAAAGAAAAAATGAAATCCTGCCATTTGCAATGACATGGTTGGAGCTAGAGAGTATTATGCTAAGCTAAGTAAGTCAATCAGAAACAATTACATAATTTCACTCATATGTGGAATTTAAGAAACAAAACAGAGGAGCATAGGGAAGAGAAGGGAGAGAAAAATAAAACAAGATATAATCAGAGAGGGAGACAAACTGTAAGAGACTTTTAATCATAGGAAACAGAGAGTTGCTGAAGGGGAAGGGGTGGAGGATGGAGTACCCAGGTGATGGGTATTAAGGACACCTGATGTGATGAGCACTGTGTGTTCATTCTATGCAACTGATGAATCACTGAACTCTACCTGTGAAACTAATAATTTACTATATGTTAATTAATTAAATTTAAATGTTAAAAGAAGAATATTCAGAGAACTATAATGGTTTTATCAGGATGTTAGAATTATGAATATACATGATTATTCTACACATTTCTTTTATGCTATAAGAAACAATGGCAACAATGACAACAAAAAAAAGTAAAATAAATTCACACAAATCACTGACCATAATTTTTCCTCAAATTCTCTTCTGGCTGTTTGTCTTCTCCATGATTCAATCCCAGGTACTCCCAGAAAGGACTCTGCTGCTCTATTTGAAAGCCACATCTGAGGCCAGACGAACATACCCATTTGTGTTGATACATTGTTCATTAGTCTTCGAAGCAAAGCTCGAGCTGTTATGCATCCACTCAGGAATATTTTTTCTAGGAGTGGGAATAAATTTGCAATCATCTGCTCTCTCCTGCCAGGGTTTCTGCATAATCATTTTCATGAAATGAGAAAGCAGTTGTCCTAATTCATGTGTAGATTTGTAGATCCCAAAGGAAATAAAAAATATATAGATAGAACTGATTATCTAGCAATCAAGCCCACAGGTCTAAAGTATGATGCCAAATACCCCTTACCCCCAACCACTACCAAAAACTGTCCAAATCCTTCCATAAGATTACTGTGGATTTGCATGGTTGTCCAGTTTGGCAAGAGCAAGAATTAACCATAGGTGAAGAGTAAATGTTAAATTTTAATATGTTTAAGATTCCCAAAATGGCCTTACTCCTTGGCATGGATAGTGATTTGTGAGCATGACATGCATACTCCTTGCCAGTTAGGGAGGTTGGTGACTCTTCCAGCTTTAGAAAGGGTAACAGAGGAAAACTGGCCAGAATGATTTTTTAGAGAGGGTGGGAAGCATAGGTTTCAGTGATGTCAAATAGTCCTTAGCTTAGTAGAGGTAGGAAAGGTGGTGTTATTCAGAACACAAGAGAAGTTCATCAGGAATCGGCCACCAACCAAACCTGAGGGCCCTGGTGGAACGACAGTCAAGGGGACTCACACCAAGGCAGGAGTCCTGGTGTGGACAGAAGAAGAATCTTGATTCTCCAGGGACCGAGGGACCCAAGATGAAAAGCTCAACCTATCCTATACATAACTTCCATAAAGCAATAGAGCAAACAAAAATACTTGTCTCACTAACTCATCTTAGAAGGAAAGTCAATCTGAAGGAGACTGAAGACAGAGATCCTGGAAGATTCCTTCAAATTAAACAACTCAAGTTCAGGAACCCATATTTTGTGTATAATATACACAATGAATTCTTTTACCCCGAAGTGAAATTAACCGTGCTTTTCCAGTATTGGGCAAGCATCATAAATTAAAACAGGCTTTGTGGGAAACCAGTACAGCCAGAGAAAGGAAACATCACGAAATCCAGGGGTTTAGTTTTTCAGAGCACATTTTAATTTACGATACTAGAGAATTAGCATCTCCTAGCAGCAAAATACCAAAATGCAACACCACTCTATTTAAAACTCATATAATGGGAAATGTGTCTTTCAAAAATGGTAAGAAACAACAATAAAAAACAGCTGTCACATACACATAGTACATTCACATTCCATTCCCAAAAAAGATTGTCATTTTTTTCATGAAATGTCAAAATATATATATGTATGTATAATATTCATATTCTAGAAGGCAAGAGAAATCTTCAAAATTTAAGTCTGTAAATTTAAACTTATATATATATATATACACATATATATATATATTTCGCTTAGAATAACCAAAACATTAACAATAGCAGCAACATTGATCTTTAAATATTATAATGTTATAGATTATTCACATAATGTAGATATACTTAGTAGCTCTTTCATTATTAATATCTAATATAACTTACAAATTTCAAGGTCCTGGTTTCATTGCCAAATAACTTAGACTCTAGATTCACTAAATACTATGCAAAGAATGATTTTAAAACACAGACTGTAGGACATTTTCTAGACCAGAAAAAAATCATACCAAGAGGTTTTAGCAGAAAAATCAGGTCTGAAAGAGGTTCAAAGACATGTAAGGAAACTCTAGGATTCCCAAGACAAAAGAGATGACCTGACAAGCTCCCCGAAATGTTGAATTGAATCCCAGAAATGTGCCAATGGGGACAAAAAGGCACTGCCACCTCTTTGTGGAGCTATGTTTCATTTGAATATGGCATGAAAGTGATTAATAACTGGAAAACTTCCCAATTAATAAGGGATAGAAATCATTTCTCATGAGGAGCTAAGATACTGGACCAGGAGATCGATACTTATTCTGATAGCCACAGGCATAAAACCAAGATTTCAGGGGGACCTTATGTATTTAGGCCTAGAAGGTAGGAAAGACTGATCAATGCCACTGGATCAAATTGCTAATCCTATTGGCTTAAAAAGAACCCCTGATGAAGTAAACAGGGGTTTCTTTGTACCTGGATTCATTTACAGAAGTCACTCCTGCCATTGTGGCTTCTTTTGTATTTCAAAGATTTTCCAGAAGAGGTAAATGGTTAAGTCTCACAATGGAGTGGGGTGGAGTGGAGCCTTATAAGAAGACTACTCTTGGGATCCCTGGGTGGCGCAGCGGTTTAGTGCCTGCCTTTGGCCCAGGGCGCGATCCTGGAGACCTGGGATTGAATCCCACGTCGGGCTCCCAGTGCATGGAGCCTGCTCTTCTCCCTCTGCCTATGTCTCTGCCTCTCTCTCTCTGTATGACTATCATAAAAAAAAATAAAATAAACTACTCTCTGATATTATTGTCAATAGTTTGTCTCCATTTTCACAAACCAGTTTACACACTATTTCAACTGATTCTTAGACACACACACACACACACACGCACACAAATGTGTGACGAAGCCAGGGTAGACATCCAAGTATTGTATTTTAATTTTTTTAAGATTTTATTTATTTATTCATGAGAGACACACAGAGAGAGGCAGAGACACAGGCAGATGGAGAAGCAGGCTCCATGCAGGAAGCCCGATGGGGATTTGATCTCAGGACCCGGGATCATGCCCTGGGCCAAAGGCAGACACTCAACCACTGAGCCACCCAGGCATTCCAATATCCAAGTATTTTAAAGACCAGGAAAACTGAGGTTCATAGAGACCAAATGATTTAGCTTGTCACAGTCACACAAGCTAACAAACTGGTAAATATCTTCTGCAGAACTTAACTCTATCCAACAGTTATTATCATTTTTTAAAAGACTTATTTGTTTTTGGGGGGAGGGGCAGTGGGAGAGAATGTTAAGCAGACTCCTCACTGAGATGGAGCCACATGTGAGACTCCATGTCACAACCCTGAGATCATGACCTGAGCCAAAACCAAGACTCAGCCACTTCACCAACGGAGCTACCAGGCATCCCCAAGTTACTTCTTTTTAAGAACAGGGGCTTGGTCATAGCCGGTTTTCTGGAGAATGAAGTAATTTGAGGAGGGTGGGGGGGAAAGAGGAAGAAAACGGGTTCCAGAGAAAAAAGGGAGAGAAGTGGTGCCACTTGACAGTATCCTACACTTCAAAACAAGCAAGGTGCATTTCACATGTAGAACACAGACAATTAAAAAATACTTAAATCCTTTAGTCCTCCAAATAGTTTCTCCTTTTGGCCTCATTACTGCACCGTTATGCAATACTGGGGCAGACACTGAAATGTAAGATCAGTAAGAAACTTTTACATGAGCTCCACGATCTCTTAAGACACATAAAAAATGTTACAAACCTGCTCTCCGGACCCTGCCTCCTGTCCCTCCAGCACAATAACAGTGACATTAAATAGATGTCTATTTGTTTCATTGGTAGTTTTCTAAAGTGGTTTTACAAAATAACACTAATGAATATTCTTGCTAAGTCCTTAAGAAAATTAACTTTTTCTCTCTTGTATCTAAGGTGAAAGGACTTCAGCGTGCTTAGAGCTTTCATAAATTTAAGTTTGGATTCTACTTGGATAGTTACTGGAGATGTAAGCAGAAATTTTAAAGTGACCATAATAGCTAACTTAAAAAGCTGTCATATTTTACACAACCATTTTGAGAAAATTCAGTGACTCTTAGCCTACTGGTTCCATAAAACAAAATTATACTAATTCCATTGTAAACAACTTACATAAAATGATAATCTATGAGCTAGAAGATTTAGGTTTAAAGTTTAGGAGTGTGATACTTTGAGCTATTAATCAAGTTCTTATTTTGAATCAGTAAATGTGTTTTAAAGAATTCATTGAATTAAAAAGGAGACCATTCATGAAACCATCGTGTAACATGATGCAAAAGTCCTATAAATCCCTGTTGGTCTTCAGGCACCACCTGTCCCAATCCCCTTGCCCCCTACCCAGCCTCTCTAACATCCTACACTATAAATGCCCCGCCAACAGAGTCTTCTGACTCTGAATTGAAAGAGTGAGGCACTAAAAGGTAAATTATGCTTTGGTAAGCAGGAAATTGGACGATTCTTTGAGCTTTCCTGAGGTAGTGGAGTTTCTCCTTCTAGTAACAGTTAAAAGTCTAGGGAGTTGAATTAAGAGACAGTGAAGTGTTGGTCATCATACTTAAACACTATCCTGAAGTTGGTGGTTTCAGTGGTTATGTGATTATCCCACACTCCAACAGCTTTTCAGTAGAATCTTGATTGCTATGTGGAAAACTTAAGATATTAAGGTTGCCGTGTGACTATGGCAAGCCTTGAAGGCCTTATCTAAGTCATTACAACTTGGATTTAATTGCTAACATTTCTGTAAAAGTACCTGGCATACAGTTGGAGCTCAGTAACTATCTGATGACTGACTTTTAGATTTCTGATTTAGCTCCGTACGATTACAAGGAAAAACAAACATAAAAACACCCAACCAAATGCAGGTTACTTGTCGCCTTTGTGCATGTAATTTTGGATGGCCCTCAAACTACAAGGTTAAGCTCGAATGGTACTGGGCCTGGTATAGCACACAAGTCCATATTAGCTCTATTTATCAGATACCTTATTTCTATCATGATTTTATCATGATGCAATCATGGGATTTTTAGCCATAAATAACTTTTTTGAAGACCAGGTAATCCATTGTCTCTGTTGCTCTTCAAGCTTTTCTGCCAAGCATTTAATCAAGATGGGGTCCACCTTAGAGTCAAATTTATTAGCAAACCAATGTCCTTCATTTATAAGCCACCTTAATTCTGCTGCTCCAAAGATACACACACTTCGAAGGTGGGAGCCAGTACATCGGGGGTACAAAAGGCCTTCATGATAATTCCACTTGACAAGGCGGGTCTTACTCTGTAAGTCAGACACATCCTGGGCTGACCTAGAAATCTCCCCAGGTATTCCTGGTACTCGAATTAAGGTAGCCCAAAAATGTTCATCAGGCGAGTATGTATCTTTAGACCAGACAAAAAAGTCTTTAACCAGGGAGTTGTTGAAAATATATTTAACAAATGCTCGACTTAAAACAAAATAAGCACTGCCAACGAATATCTCAATGTTATGAGGGGGGGCTTCCTTGGAGATGTTTGTCCTTATCGGTAGCTTCACATATTCATAAGGCACTTGTCTGAGTTCATGGTGATAAGTGAATCTTTCCATTTTACTGTTAGGGGGTTTCACTGTTTCTAACATATTTGCTCCATTGAGTTTCTTCAACTCTGACACTAATTCAAAGTTTGACTTCAAAGGAAAATCTTGCCCACACAGATTGATAACATATTTCCACTGAACTGAGGACTTGAGGAGGTCAGATAAGCAATTCAAATCAGCTTGGAGTCTGGAAATGTGTGCATATTGCACTGTCTCTAATTTGGAGGCAATGAAAACATTGGAGAAGCACTTAGCTAAATTGTTCATGGCAAATTTGAAGGTATCAGGTGACTTGTGGTCATAATGGATGCAGTAGATATTGTGCTGGTTGTATATAGCATGGAGTAGCCTTTCAACCATAATGGCGTCTTTATGAACAACCAAAGAATAGGCTATTGGGAAGCTCTTCTCTTCCCTTGAAACAGGCTTTTGATGGTACCCTCTTAGGGATTGATAAACGTCACAATCACTCGTTATTGCCACAACATCCTCATCATCCAAGTCAATGATGTCTTTCCTTCTTATTTCCAGACTCTTGCCAATTTCCAAAGGTGCCTGTTCATAGATACCTGAACAGTTAACTTCATACTGGACTTCATTCTTCACATTGGTGTATCTGTTCCTTACAAAAGGCGAGGTACTCAGGAAGGCTTCAACCAAGTAAATGCCTCTCTGAGGGAAGAGGAGGCTTCTCACATTTAGAAGCTTCAGCAAGGAGAACAGCCACAGAGTTACAAATAAGATAAAAACTTTCTGCTGTGCTGGGTATTTAAAACAACATTTGAATGTCTTCATTCTGTAGGAGGAAAGAGGAATAATTCAGTTGAAATAAGAGAAGAGAACTGATAAAATTAGTTCAGTTCAATCAA
>NW_023331272.1:0-42798 GCF_011100685.1 Canis lupus familiaris
TCACCCAGATCTGGTTGACTCTGTCCTCACCTGATGGACCATTTATGTCCTGGAGACTCTGTTCCCACACCGACCTCACCGGACATGATGACTCTGGATCCCTGGGCCACAGCCACGCCGGCCATGGGTGACACTGTCCCCATTGGATGTCACCTTAGACCAGGTGAAGCTGGTACCCCTCTAAGCTAAAAACTGCACGGGGGCATCTTAAGTCCTAAAGGTGGGCCTCACCGGAAATACTGAATATGCTCCCCACCTGCGCCCTTCATAGGAACCTGGTGTGACTCGGGTTCTACTTGGGCATCATCGGGACATGGTTACTCTATTCCCCACTGGGACTGACTGATCCTGGTAACTCTGGTCCTGACTTTGGCCTCTTCTGTACCAGGTGACTCTGGTTCCACCTGGTCTAACCTGTAACTGGTGACTCTGATCCTAGCATGGCCTCACCTGACCTGGTGACTGTGGTTCCCATCGGGACCTCAACTGGACCTCATGACTCTGGTCCACCGGGGCCTCACCAGGACCTGGTGTCTCTGGTAACCACCTGTGGTAGCATCAGGAATGGTTACACTGTTCTCTAACAGTGACCCCGCCGGACCCTATTCACTCTGCTCTTCAATTGGGCTACACCTGGACATGGTGACTCTGTTCTGCCACCTGGAGACTTCCCTGGATCTGGTGACTGTGGTCCCCCACCTGGGCTTCACCTTGACTTGGGGGACTCAGATCCCCATCTGGCCTACATGGCCCTGTTGACCATGGTCCTCAACTGGGCAAAATTGGGACCCGGTGACTGTGTTCCACAACTGGACCTCACCTGGACCAGGTGAATCTGTCCCACCCTTGGGTGTCCACCGTGCCCTAGTGACTGTGAAACCACTGTGGCCTGACTTGGACCTGCTGACCCTGGTTGCCACCTGCGCCTGGCCTCGAACTGTTGACTCTGGTTCTTGCAAAGTCCTCCCCTGGACCTGGTGATCCAGGTCCCACCCTGGGCCTCACCTGGAAGTGGGACTTCTTGTCACCACCAGGGACTCACCTGGACCTGCTTACTTTGTTCCAAACCTGGGCCTCAAGTAGATCTGTTGACCATGGTCCCTAAGCCGGCCTCACATGGACCTGTTGCCTCTGATCCCCACCGGGGCATCACGCTGTACCTGGAAACTCTGGTCCTCACCTGGGCCTCATCTGGACCTAGTGACTCTGGTCCCCACCTGGGCTTCACCTGTATCTGGTGACTCTGGTCCCCACTGGAGTTCACCCTGGATCTGGTGTCTCTGGTCCCCACTGGACCTCTCCCGACCCTGGTGACTCTCTTTCCAACATGGACCTCACCTGGATCTGGAACTCTGGTCCTCAGTTTGGCCTCACCTGGACTTGGTGTCTCTCATCCCCACTTTGACCTAACTCAGAACTGCTGAATCATGCCCCACCTAGACCGCACCCAGACCCTGGTGACTCTTGTCCCCAGCTATGCCTCAATTCGACCTGATGAATCTGGTCCTCACGTGGGCCTCACAGGACCTGGGACTCAGCTGCATAGAGTGGCTGTGGTTCCCCACAAGGGGCTCACTGATACTGGTGACTGTGGTCTTATTCTATGCCTCACCAGACCTAGTGATTCTCGTCCTTTCTGGGCTTCATCCTGACGTGGTGACTCTGGTCACCACCTGGATATCACCAGAACCAGTGACTCTGGTCCCCCTCTGGGACTCCACCCGGAGCTGGGGACAGTGGTCCTAATCTGGCCCTCAACAGGACCTGATGAATCTACTCCTCAGTTAGGCCACGTCTGGACCTTGTGACTCTTTTCCCACATGGCATCAATGGGACATGGTTACTCTGTTCCCCACCTGGGCCTCACCTGGACATGATAACTTTTTCTACACTTTGTTCTCAACTGGTCTTGGTGACTCTGGTCCCCTCACCTAGGCCTCAATCTGGACCTGGTGATTGTGGTCCCCACCTGGGTCTCACCTGGATCTGGTAACAATCCTTCCCACATGAACCACACGAGGACCTGGTGACTGTGGTGTTCCTGTAGACTCACATTTACCTGGTGACTCCGGTCCCCACTAGGGCCTCACCTGGATCTGGAGACTCTGGCTTGCAGGTTGGCCTCACCTGGACCTGGTGAGTGGGGTTGCCACCAGGGCCTCACCCATGCATGCTGACACCGGTCCCCAAGTGGGCCCCAGTATGCCCTGGTGAATCTCGTCCGTACCTGATCCTCACCCGTACAAGGTAATTCTGGTCACCACCTGGGAATCACCTGGACCTGGTGTATCTGGCCCCATCTGGGCCTCACCCAGTCCTGGTGACTTTGTTCCCCACCTGGACCTGATTGCTGTGGGCCCCTTCTTGGCCTCATGTGGAACTGGAGACTCTGATCCTAACTGGGAATCACCCAGATCTGGTGACTCTGGTCCTCACCTGTGGACCATTATGACCTGGATCCTCTGTTCCACACGTGAGCCTCACCTGGACATGATGACTCTGGATCTCCTAGGGGCCTCAGCCTGACATGGTGACTCTGGTCCCCATCTGGATGTCACCTAGACCAGGTGAATCTGTTACGTCTCAAGGGCTCAAATAGACCTGGTGACTCTGGTCCTCAACTGGGCATCACCGAGACCTAGTGAATATGCTCCCCACCTGCGCCTCATCTGGACCTGGTGACGCTGGGTCTACCTGGGCATCATCGGATCATGGTTACTCTGTTCCCCACTGGGACTGACGTGATCCTGGTAAGTCTGGTCCTGAATTTGGCCTCATCTGTACCAAGTGACTCTGGCTCCACCTGGGCCTCATATGTAACCTGTGACTCTGATCCTAAGCATGGCCTCACCTGACCTGGTCTCTGTGGTTCCCATCGGGACCTCACGTGGACCTCATGTCTCTGGTCGCACCTGGGGCTCACCAGGACCTGGTGTCTCTGGTACCCACCTGGGT
Source organism: Canis lupus familiaris (assembly GCF_011100685.1). Lineage (NCBI taxonomy): Eukaryota > Metazoa > Chordata > Mammalia > Carnivora > Canidae > Canis > Canis lupus. The sequence continues at coordinate 2,956 of NW_023331272.1, forward strand.
AACATCAGGATATGGTTACACTGTTCACTATCAGTGACCCAGCCGGACCTATCAACTCTGGTCTTCACCTGGGGCACACCTGGACATGGTGGCACTGGTTCCCACCTGGGTCTCATCTGGACATGGTGAGTCGGATCCCCACCTGGTCCTCAACTGAAACTGGTGATTCTCGTTTCCACATGGACATCATGTGGACCTGGTACCTGCAGTGTTTCTAGCTTCTCATGTACCTCGTGACTCTGGTCCCACCAGGGACTCACCGGGACCTGTTGAGTGTGGTTGCCACCTGCACCTCACCTGGACCTGGTGATTCTGGTCTGCACCCGAGACTACCCTGATCTGGTGACTGTGGTCCCCACTTGGGCTTCACATGGATTTGGGGACTCCGGTCCCCACCTGGGCCTCACCTGGCCTTGTTGACCATGGTCCTCAACGGGGAAAAATAGGGACCCAGTGACTGTGTTCCACAACTGGACCTCACCTGGACCAGGTGACTCTGGTCCCCCTCTGGGTCTCACCGTGCCCTAGTTTCTGTGAAGCCCATTTTGGGCTGACTTGGACCTGCTGACCCTGGTTGCCACCTGCGCCTGACATCGAGCTGTTGACTCTGATTCTTTCAATGGCCTCCCCTGTTCCTGGTGTTCCTGGTCCTCACCTGGGCCTCACCTGGACGTGGTGACTCTTGTCACCACCGGGGACTCACCTGGACCTGCTTACTGTGTTCCACACCTGTGCCCCAAGTAGACCTGTTGACCATGGTCCCCAGGCGGGACTCACATGGACCTGTTGCCTCTGATCCCCACCGGGGCCTCACGTGTACATGGTAACTCTGGTCCTCACCTGGGCCTCATCTGGATCTGGTGACTCTGGTCCCCACCTGGACTTCACCTGGATCTGGTGACTCTGGTCCCCACCTGGACCTCTCCTGGACCTGGTGACTCTCTTTCCAACATGGTTCTTCCCTGGATTTGGTGACTCTGCTCCTCAGTTTGGCCTCCCCTGGACCTGGTGTCTCTCGTTCCCTCTTTGACCTAACTCAGAACTGCTGAATCTTGCCCCACCTACGCCACACCCAGACCTGGTGACTCTTGTCCCCAGCTATGCCTCAATTCGACCTGATGAATCTGGTCCTCACGTGGGCCTCACATGGACCTGGGACTCAGCTGGGTAGAGTGGCTCTGGTTCCCACAAGGTGCTCACCTGATACTGCTGACTCTGGTCTTATTCTATGCCTCACTAGGACCTAGTGATTCTGTTCCCCATCTGGGCCTGCATGGCCCTAGAGACTCTGGTCCTCACCCAGGCATCTTTGGGACCTGGATACTCTATTCCACACCTGGGCCTCACTTTGACCAGGGACCTCTGGTCCCATTCTCGGCCTCTAACTAAACTGGTTAGGCTGATTCTCCCTCTGGGCCTCACTGTTACCTGGTTTCTCTGGTCACCCCTTGAGCTTCACATGGGCCTGGTGAATCTGGTCCTTAGCTGATCCGCACCTGGATCTGGTGATTGGTCGTCACCTGGGACTCACCTGGACTTGGTGAATCCTGTTGCCACCTGCGCCTCACCTGGACCCTGTGACTGTGGTCCCACCTGGACCTCACCTGGATCTGGTGGCTCTGGTTCCCATATGGGCCTCTCCTGGACCAGGTTCCTGTGGTCTCCATCTGGCCTCACCTGGAACACAATGACTCTGATACATATTTGGACCTCTCCTGGACCTGTTGACTCTGGTCCTTACCTGGGCATCATTGGGACCTGGATGCTCTCTTATATACCTGGGCCTCACCTGGTCCTGGTGACTGTGGTCCCACCTGGGCCTCACCTGGACCTGGTGACTCAGGTCCTCATATGGGCATCATGGGACCTGGTTTCTCAGTTCCACATCGGGGGCTCACCTGGACCTAGTGATTCTCGTCCCCCACTGGGCCTCACACTGACGTGCTGACTCTGGTCCCCACCTGGATATCACCAGAACCGGGTGACTCTGGTCCCCCTCTGGGACTCACCCGGAGGTGGGGACACTAGTCCTCAACCTGGCCTGAATATGACCAGGTGAATCTACTCCTCAATAAGGCCTCACCTGGACCTGTGTATCTTTTCCCACCTGGCATCAATGGGACATGGTTACTCTGCTCCCCACCTGGGCCTCACCTGGACATGATAACTTTGCTACACACTTTGGCCTCAATTGGTCCCGATGACTCTGGTCCCCCCAACTAAGCCTCAATCTGGACCTGGTGACTGTGGTCCCCACGTGGGTGTCACCTGGACCTGGTGACTCTCGTTCCCACATGCACCACACCTGGACCAGGTCACTGTGGTCTTCTTGTGGACTCACATTTACCTGTTGACTCCGGTCCCCACTAGGGCCTCACCTGGATCTGGTGACTCTGGCCTGCAGGCTGGCCTCACCTGGGCCTGGTGAGTGGGGTTGCCCCCTGGGACTCACCCATACCTGGTGACTCAAGTCCCCACGTGGGCCTCTTGGACCTAGTGAATCTGGTCCTTACCTGGTGCTCCCCCAGACCCGGGGACTCTGGTCACCACCTGGGCTTCACTTGGACCTGGTGAATCTGGTCCCCATCTGGGCCTCACCCAGTCCTGGTGACTTTGTTCCCAACCTGGACCTGATGCTGTGGACTTTTCCTGGCCTCACCTGGAACTGGTGACTCTGATGCTATCTGCGCGTCACTCATACCTGGTGATTCTGGACCTCACCTGGGCATCATTGGTACCTGGTGACTCTGTTCCACACCTGAGCCTCACCTGGACATGATGACTCTGGAACCTCTCTGGGCCTCACCCTGAACTGGTGACTCTGGTCCCCATCTGGATGTCACCTGGGCCAGGTGTTTCTGGTATGGCTCTAGGCCTCAACCAGATCTGGTGACTCTTGTCCTCAAGTGGGCCTCATCTGGATCTATTGAATATGCTCCATCTGGGCCTCATTTGGACCTGGTGACTCTGGACCCTACCTGGGGATCATCGGGACATGGTTCCACTGCATGGTCTGCAGGTTGGCCTCACCTGGTCCTGGTAACACTGGTTCCTACCTGGGCATCATCGGGACATAGTTCCTCTACAGGCCTGCAGGTTGGCCTCACCTGGACCTAGTGAGTGGGGTTGCCACCTGGGCCTCACCCATACCTGGTGACAAAGGTCCCCACGTGGGCCGAAATTGGACCTGGTGAATCTGGTCCTTACCTTATCCTCACCTGGAAGTGGTAACCCTGGTCACCACATGGGCCTCACCTGGACCTGGTGAATCTGGTCCCCATCTGGTCCTCATCCAGTCCTGGTGACTTTGTCACCCCACCTGGACCTGATTGCTGTGGACTCCTTCTTGGCCTCACCTGGAACTGATGACTCTGATCCTAACTGGGTCTCAGCCAGATCTGGTGACTCTGTTCTTCACCTGTGGACCATTATGACCTGGATACTCTGTTCCACGCCTGAGCCTCACCGGCACATGATGACTCTGGATCCCCTCTTGGCCTCACCCTGACATGGTGACTCTGGTCCACATCTGGATGTCACCTAGACCAGGTGAATCTGGATACCCTCTAGGGCTCAACTAGACCTGGTGACTCTGGTCCTCAACTGGGCCTCACCGGAACCTAGTGAATATGCTTCCCACCTGGGCCTCATCTGGACCTGTTGACTCTGGTCCTTACTTGGGCATCACTGGGACCTGGATACTCTCTTTTATACCTGGGCCTCACCTGGACCTGGTGACTGTGGTCCCACCTTGGCCTCACCTGGACGAGGTGACTGGTTCCCACAGGGACATCACCTGGACCTGGTGACTCAGGTCCTCCTATGGGCAGCATTCACCTGGTTTCTCAGTTCCACATCGGGGCTTCACCTGTTCCTAGTGATTCTCGTCCCGCTCTGGGCCTCACCTCGATCTGGTGACTCTGGTCCTCAGTTTGCCCTCACCTGGACCTGGTGTCTCTCGTCCCCATTTTGACCTAACTCAGAACTGCTGAATCTTGCCCCACCTAGGCCGCACCCAAACCTGGTGACTCTTTTCCCCAGCTATGCCTCAATTCGACCTGATGAATCTGGTCCTCACATGGGCCTCACATGGACCTGGGACTCAGCTGGATAGAGTGCCTCTGGTTCCAACAAGGCGCTCATCTGATACTTGTGACTTATTCACCAGTGGTCTTATTCTATGCCTCACCAGGACCTAGTGATTCTGTTCCCCATCTGGGCCTGCACGGCCCTAGTGACTCTGGTCCACACCCAGGGATCATTGGGACCTGGATACTCTATTCCACAATTCGGCCTCACTTTGACCAGGGACCTCTGGTCCCATTGTGAGCCTCAAACTAAACTGGTTACTCTGGTACCCCCTCTAGGCCTCACCCTTACCTGGTGACTCTGGTCACCCCTTGGGATTCACTTGGGCCTGGTGAATCTGGTCCTAAGCTGGTCCACACCTGGATCTGGAGACTGGACGCCACCTGGACCTCACCTGGATTTGGTGAATCCTGTTGCCACCTGCGCCTCACCTGGACTTTGTGACTGTGGTCCCACCTGGACCTCACCTGGATCTGGTGGCTCTGGTTCCCATATGGGGCTCTCCTGGACCTGGTTCCTGTGGTCTCCATCTGGCCTCCCCTGGAACACAATGACTCTGATCCATATTTGGGCCTCTCTTGGACCTGTTGACTCTGGACCTTACCTGTGCATCATTGGGACCTGGATACTCTCTTATATACCTGGGCCTCACCTGGAACTGGTGACTGTGGTCCCACCTGGGCCTCACCTGGACGAGGTGACTAGTTCCCACAGGGACCTCCCCTGGGCCTGGTGACTCAGGTCCTCATATGTGCATCATGAGACCTGTTTTCTCAGTTCCACATCGGGGCCACACCTGGACATAGTGATTCTCGTTCCCCTCTGGGCCTCATCCTGACGTGGTGAATCTGGTCCGCACCCGACTCACACCAGAACAGGGTGACTCTGGTCCCCCTCTGGGAATCACCCAGAGCTGGGGACACTGATACTCAACTGGGCCTCAACAGGACCTGGTGAATCTACTCCTCACTTAGGCCTCGTCTGGACCTTGTGACTCTTTTCCCACCTGGCATCTATGGGACATTTTTACTCAGTTCCCCACCTGGGCCTCACTTGGACATGATAACTTTGCTCCATACTTTGGCCTCAACTCGTCCCGATGACTCTGGTCCCCCCACCTAGGCCTCAATCTGGACCTGGAGACTGTCATCCACACATGGGTCTCACCTGGACCTGGTGACTCTCGTTCCCACATGAATCACACCTGGACCTGGTGACTGTGGTGTACTTGTAGACTCACATTTACCTGGAAACTCTGGCCCCACTAGGGCCTCACCTGGATCTGGTGACTCTGGCCTGCAGGTTGGCCTCACCTGGACTTGGTTAGTTGGATGCCACCTGGGCCTCACACATACCTGATGACTCAGGTCCCCACGTGAGCCTCTTGGACCTGGTGAATCTGGCCCTTACCTGGTCTTCTCCCAGACCCTGGGAATCTTGTCACAACCTGGGCCTCACCTAGACCTGGTGAATCTGGTCCCCATCTGGGCCTAACCCAGTCCTGGTGACTATGTTCCCCACCTGGACGTGTTTGCTCTGGACTCTTTCTTGCCTTCACCTTGAACTGGTGACTCTGATCCTATCAGTGCTTCACCCAGACCTGGTGACTCTCGTCCTCACCTGGGCATCATTGGTACCTGGTTACTCTGTTCCACACCTGAGCCTCACCTGGACATGATGTCTCTGGGACCTCTCTGGGCCTCACCCTGACCAGGTGATCTGGTCCCCATCTGGATGTCACCTGGACCAGGTGATTCTGGAACCCCTCTAGGCCTCAACCAGTTCTGGTGACTCTTGTCCTCAACTGGGCCTCACCTGGACCTAGTGAATATGCTCCATCTGGGCCTCATTTGGACCTGGTGACTCTGGTTACTCACTGGGCATCATCGGGAAATGGTTCCACTGCATGACCTGCTGGTTTGCCTCACCTGGACCTGGTAACTCTGGTCCCTACCTGAGCATCATCGGGTCATCTTGACCTGGTGAGTGGGGTTCCCACCTGGATCTTACACATGCCTGGTGACACAGGTCCCCACGTGGGCCTCACTTGGACCTGGTGAATGTGGTCCTTACCTAGTCCTCACCCGGATGTGGTAAATCTGGTCACCACCTGGGCATCACCTAGTCCTGGTGACTTTGTTCCCCACCTGGACCTGATTGCTGTGGACACCTTCTTGGCCTCACCTGGAAGTGGTAACTCTGATTCTAACTGGGCTTCTCCCAGATCTGGTGACTCTGGTCCTCACCGGTGGACCATTATGACCTGGATACTCTGTTCCACACCTGAGCCTCACCTGGACATGATGACTCTGGATCCCCTCTGGGCCTAACCCTGACATGGTTACTCTGGTCCCCATCTGGATATCACCTAGACCAGGTGAATCTGGTACCCCTCTAGGCCTCAACCAGATCTGGTGACTCTGGTCCTCAACTGGGCCTCACCTGGACCTAGTGAATATGCTCCATCTGGGCCTCATTTGGACCTGGTGACTCTGGTCCCTACGTGGGCAACATCGGGACATGGTTCCACAGAATGGTCTGCAAGTTGGCCTCCTCTTGACCTGGTAACTCTGGTCCCTATCTGGGCATCATCGGGACACGGTTCCTCTGCATGACCTGCAGGTTGGCGTCACCTGGACCTCGTACCTCTGGTCCCTACCTGGGCATCATCGGTACACGGTTCCTCTGCATGGCCTGCAGGTTGGCCTCACCTAGACCTGGTGAGTGGGCTTGCCACCTGGGCCTCACCCATACCTGGTGACACAGGTCTCACGTGGGTCTCACTTGGACCTGGTGAATCTGGTCCTTACCTGGTCCTCACCCGGAATTGGTAACCCTTGTCACCACCTGGGAATCACCTGGACTTGGTGAATCTGATCCCCATCTGGGCCTCACCCATTCCTGGTGACTTTGATCCCCACCTGGACCTGATTGCTGTGGACTCCTTCTTGGCTTCAACTGGAACTTGTGACTCTGCTCCTAACTGGGCCTCACCCAGATCTGGTGACTCTGGCCCTCACATGTGGACCATTATGACCTGGATACTCTGTTCCACACCTGAACCTCACCTGGACATGATGATTCTGGATGCCCTCTGGGCCTCACCGTGACATTGTGACTCTGGTCCCAATCTGGATGTCCCCTAGACCAGGTTAATCTGGTACCCCTCAAGGCGTCAACTAGACCTCGTGACTCTGGTCCTCATCTGGGCCTCACCTGGACCTAGTGAATATTCTACCCACCTGCGCCTCGCTGGACCTGGTGACTCTGATTCTACCTGGGCATCATTGGGACATGGTTACTGTATTACCTCCTGGGACTGACCTGATCCTGGTAACTCTGGTCCTGACTTTGGCCTCTTCTGTACCAGGTGACTGTGGCTCCAGCTGGGCCTCACCTGTACCTGGTGACTCTGATCCTAAGCATGGGCTCACCTGACCTGGTGACTGTGGTTCCCATCGAGACCTCACCTGGACCTCATGTCTCCGGTTACACCTGGGCCTCACCAGGACCTGGTGTCTCTGGTACCCACCTGGGTAGCATCAGGATATGGTTACACTGTTCACTAACACTCATCCAGCCGGACCTAATAACTCTGGTCTTCACCTGGGGCACACGAAGACATGGTGACACTGTTTCCCACCTGGGTCTCACCTGGACATGGTGAGTCGGATCCCCACCTGGTCCTCACCTGTAATTGGTGATTTTCGTTCCCACATGGACATCATGTGGACCTGGTGGCTGCAGTGTTTCTAGCTTCTCATGTACCTCGTGTCTCTGGTCCCCAACGGGGCCTCTCCGGGACCTGGTGAGTGTGGTTGCCACCTGCACCTCACATGTACCTGGTGATTCTGGTCTGCACCTGAGACTACCCTGGATCTGGTGACTGTGGTCTCCACCTGGGCTTCACCTGGATTTGGGGACTCTGGTCCCCATCTGGGCCTCACCTGACCCTGTTGATATGGTCCTCAACTGTGCAAAATTGGGACCCGGTGACTGTGTTCCACAACTGGACCTCACCTGGACCAGGTGACTCTGGTCCCACTCTGGGTGTCACCGTGCCCTAGTGACTGTGAACCCCACTTTAGCCTGACTTGGACCTGCTGACCCTGGTTGCCACCTGCGCCTGACCTCTAATTGTTGACTCTGGTTCTTTCAAGGGCCTTCCCTGGACCTGGTGATCCTGGTCGCACCTGGCCCACACCTGGACGTGGTGACTCCTGTCACCAATGGGAACTCACCTGGACCTGCTTACTGTGTTCCACACCTGGGCCTCAAGTAGACCTGTTGACCATGGTCCCCAAGCCGGCCTCACATGGACCTGTTGCCTCTGATCCCCACCGGGTCCTCACGTGTACCTGGTATCTCTGGTCCTCACCTGGGCCTCAAGTGGACCTAGTGACTCTGGTCCCTACCTGGGCTTCACATGGATCTGTTGACTCTGGTCCCCACCTGGACTTCACATGGCTCTGGTGACTCTGGACCCCACCTGGACCTCTCCTGGACCTGGTGACTCTCTTTGCAACATGGACCTCACCTGGATTTGGTGAATCTGGTCCTCAATTTGGCCTCACCTGGACCTGGTGTCTCTCGTCCCCACTTGGACCTAACTCAGAACTGCTGAATCTTGCCCCACCTAGGCCGCACAGAGACCTGGTGACTCTTGTCCCCAGCTATGCCTCAATTCGACCTGATGAATCTGGTCCTCACATGGGACTCACCTGGTCCTGGGACTCAGCTGGATAGAGTGGCTCTGGTTCTCACAAGGGGCTCACCTGATACTGCTGACTCTGGTCTTATTCTATGCCTCACCAGGACCTGGTGATTCTGTTCCCCATCTGGGCCTGCATGGCCCTAGTGACTCTGGTCCTCACCCAGGCGTCATTGTGACCTGGATACTCTATTCCACACCTGGGCCTCTCTTTGACCAGGGACCTCTGGTCCCATTCTGGGCCTCAAACTAAACTGGTTACTCTGGTTCCCCCTCTGGGCCTCACCCTGCCCTGGTGACTCTGGTCACCCGTTGGGCTTCACTTGGGCCTGTAGAATCTTGTCCTTATCTGTTCCGCACCTGGATCTGGTGACTGGTCGCCACCTGGGCCTCACCTGGACTTGGTGAATCCTGTTGCCTCCTGCGCCTCACCTGGACCTTGTGACTGTGGTCCCACCTGGACCTCACCTGGGTCTGGTGGCTCTGGTTCCCATATGGGGCTCTCCTGGACCTGGTTCCTGTGGTCTCCATCTAGCCTCACCTGGAACACAATGACTCTGATCCATATATGTTCCTCTCCTGGACATGTTGACTCTGGTCCTTACCTGGTCATCATTGGGACCTGGATACTCTATATACCTGGGCCTCACCTGGACCTGGTGACTGTGGTCCCACCTGGGCCTCTCCTGGACGAGGTGACTGGTTCCCACAGGGACCTCACCTGGACCTGGTGACTCAGATCCTCATATGGGCATCATGGGACCAGGGTTCTCAGTTCCACATCGGGGTCTCATCTGTACCTAGTGATTCTCGTCCCCCTATGTGCCTCACCCTGATATGGTGACTCTGGTCCCAACCTGGATGTCACCAGAACCGGGTGACACTGGTCACCCTCTGGGAGTCACCCGGAGCTGGGGACAGTGCTCCTCAAATGGGCCTCAACAGGACCTGGTGCATCTACTCCTCACTAAGGCCTCGTCTGTACCTTGTGACTCTTTTCCCACCTGGCATCAATGGGACATGGTTACTCTTCCCACCTGGGCCTCACATGGACATGATAACTTTGCTCCACACTTTGGCCTCAACTGGTCCTGATGATTCTGGTCCATCGACCTAGGCCTCAATCTGGACCTGGTGACTGTGGTCCCCACCTGGGTCTCACCTGGACCTGGTGACTCTCGTTCCCACATGAACCACACCAGGTCCTGGTGACTGGGTTGTTCTTGTAGAATCACTTTTAACTGGTGACTCCAGTCCCCACTAGGGACTCACGTGAATCGGATGACTTGGCCTGCAGGTTGGCCTCACATGGACCTGGTTAGTGGGATGCCACTTTGGTCTCACCCATACTTGGTGACTCACTTCTCCACCTGTGCCTCTTGGACCTGGTGAATCTGGTCCTTACCTTGTTCTCTCCCAGACCCGGGGACTCTGGTCACCACGTGGGCCTCACCTGGACCTGGTGATTCCGGTCCTCATCTGGGCCTCACTCAGTCCTGGTGACTTTGTTCCCCACCTTGACCTGATTGCTGTGGACTCTTTCATGGCCTCACCTGGACCTGGTGACTCTGATCCTATCTGCTTGTCACCCAGACCTGGTGACTCTGGTCCTCACCTGGGCATCATTGGTACCTGGTGACTCTGTTCCACACCTGAGTCTCACCTGGACATGAGGCTCTGGACTCTCGAACCACTCTGGGCCTAACCCTGACCTGGTGACTCTGGTCTCCCTCTGGATGTCACCTGGACCAGTTGATTCTGGTACCACTCTCGGCCTCAACCAGTTCTGGTGACTCTGGTCCTCAACTGGGCCTCACCTGGACCTATTGAATATGCTCCATCTGGGCCTCATTTGGACCTGGTGTCTGGTTCCTACCTGGGCATCATCGGGACATGGATCCACTGCATGGCCTGTCGGTTTGTCTCAGCTGGACCTGGTAACTCTGGTCCCTACCTGGGAATCATCGGGACACGGTTCCTCTGCATGGCCTCCAGGTTGGCCTCACCTGGACCTAGTGAGTGGGGTTGCCTCCTGGGGCTCACCCATACCTGGTGACACAGGTCCCCACGTGGGCCTCACTTGGACGTGGTGAATCTGGTCCTTACCTGGTCCTCACCCGTTACTCCTAACTCGGGTCACCACCTGGGAATCACATGAACCTGGTTAATCTGGTCCCCATATGGTCCTCATCCAGTCTTGGTGACTTTGTCACCCCACCTGGACCTGATTGCTGTGGACTCCTTCTTGGCCTCACCTGGAACTGGTGACTCTGATCCTAACTGGGCCTCACCCAGATCTGGTGACTCTGGTCCTCACCTATGGACCATTAGGACCTGGATACTCTGTTCCACACCTGAGCCTCACCTGGACATGATGACTCTGGATCCCCTCTGGGCCTCACCCTGACATGATGACTCTGGTCCCCATCAGGATGTCACCTAGACTAGGTGAATCTGGTATCCCTCTAGGACACAACTTGACCTGGTGACTCTGGTCCTGAACTGGGCCTCACGGTGACCTAGTGAACATGTTCCCACCTGCGCCTCATCTGGATCTGGTGACTCTGGTTCTACATGGGAATCACTGGGACCTGGATACTCTCTTATATACCTGGGCCTCACCTGGACCTGGTGACTGTGGTCCCACCTGGGCCTCACCTGGACGAGGTGACTGGTTCCCACATGGACCTCACCTGGACCTGGTGACTCAGATCCTCATATGGGCATCATGGGACCTGGTTTCTCAGTTCCACATCAGGGGCTCACCTGGACATAGTGATTCTCGTCCCCCTCTGGGCCTCACCCTGACATGGTGACTCTGGTCCCCACCTGGATATCACCAGAACCGGGTGACACTGGTCCCCCTCTGGGACTCTCCCGGAGCTGGGGACACTGGTCCTCAGCTGGGCCTCAACAGGACCTGGTGAATCTACTCCTCACTTAGGCCTCGTCTGGACATTGTGACTCTTTTCCCACCTGGCATCAATGGGACATGGTTACTCTTCCCATCTGGGCCTCACCTGGACATGGTAACTTTGCTCCGCACTTTGGCCTCAACTGCTCCTGATGACTCTGGTCCCCCGACCTAGGCCTCAATCTGGACCTGGTGACTGTGGTCCCCACCTGGGTCTCACCTGAACCTGGTGACTCTCGTTCCCACTTGAAACACACCTGGCCCTGTTGACTGTGGTGTTCTTGTAGACTGACATTTACCTGTGACTCCGGTCCCCACTAGGGCCTCACCTGGATCTGGAGACTTTGACCTGCAGGTTGGCCTCACCCTGACCTGGTGACTCTGGTCCCCATCGGGATGTCACCTGGTCCAGGTGATTCTGGTACCCCTCTAGGACTCAACCAGATCTGGTGACTGTGATCCTCAACTGGGCCTCACCTGCACCTAGTGAATATGCTCCATTTGGCCTCATTTGGACCTGGTGACTCTGTTCCCTACCTGGGCATCATCGGTACATGGGTCCATTGCATGGCCTGCAGGTTGGCCTCACCTGGACCTGGTAACTCTGGTTCCTACCTGGGCATCATCGGGACATGTTCCACTGCATGGCCTGCAGGTTGGCTCACCTGGACCTGAGAACTCTAGTCCCTACCTCGGCATCATCGGGACATGGTTCCTCTGCATGGCCTGCAGTTGGCCTCACATGGACCTGGTGAGAGGAGTTGTCACTTGGGCCTCACACATGGCTGGTGACACAGGTCCCCAAGTGGGCCTCACTTGGACCTGGTGAATCTGGTCCTTACCTGGTCCTCACCCGGAACCCGTAACTCTGTTCACTACCTGGGAATCACCTGGACCTGGTGAATCTGGTCCCCATCTGGGCCTCACCCAGTCCTCGGGACTTTGTTCACCACCAGGACCTGATTGCTGTGGACTCTTTCTTGGCCTCACCTGGAACTGGTGACTCTGATCCTATCTGCGGGTCACCCAGACCTGGTGACTCTGGTCCTCACCTGGGCATCATTGGTACCTGGTGACTCTGTACCACACCTGAGCCTCACCTGGACATGATGACTCTGGAACCATTCTGGGCCTCACCCAGACATGGTGACTCTGGTCCTCATCTGGATGTCACCTGGACCAGGTGTTTCTTGTACCCCTCTAGGCCTCAACCATATCTGGTGTCTCTGGTCCTCAACTGGGTCTCACTGGGACCTAGTGATCATGCTCCCCACCTGCGCCCCATCTGGAACTGGTGACTCTGGTTCTACCTGGGCATCATCGGGACATGGTTATTCTATTCCCCACTCGGACTGACCTGATTCTGGTAACTCTGGTCCGGACTTTGGCCTCTTCTGTACCAAGTGACTCTGGCTCCACCTGGGCCACACCTGTAACTGGTGACTCTGATCCTAAACATGGCCTCACCTGACTTTCTGACTGTGGTTCCCATGGGGACCTCACATGGACCTCATGTCTCTCGTCGCACCTGGGCCTCACCAGGACCTGGTGTCTCTGGTACCCATCTGGGTAGCATCAGGATATGGTTACACTCTTCACTAACAGTGACACAGCCGGACGCATTAACTCTGGTCTTCACCTGGGCCACACCTGGATGTGGTGACACTGGTTCCCACCTGGGTCTCACCTGGACATTGTGAATCGGATCCCCATCTGGGCCTCACTTGTAACTGGTGATTCTCGTCCCACATGGACACCATGTCGACCTGGTGGCTGAAGTGTTTCTAGCTTCTCATGTACCTCGTGACTCTGGTCCCCACCAGGGCCTCACCGGGACCTGGTGAGTGTGGTTGCCACCTGCACCTCACATGGACCTGGTGATTCTGGTCTGCACCTGAGACTACCCTGGATCTGGTGACTGTGGTCTCCACCTTGGCTTCACCTGGATTTGGGGACTCCGGTCCCCATCTGGGCCTCAACTGGCCCTGTTGACCATGGTCCTCACTGGGCAAAATTGGGACCTGGTGACTGTGTTCCACAACTGGACCTCACTGGACCAGGTGACTCTGGTCCCCCTCTGGGTCTCACCGTGCCCTAGTGACTGTGAACCCCACTTTGGCCTGACTTGGACCTGCTGACCCTGGTTGCCACGTGCGCCTGACCTCGAACTGTTGACTCTGGTTCTCTCAAGGGCCTCCCCTGTACCTGGTGATCCTGGTCCGCAACTGGGCCCCACCTGAACGTGGTGACCCTTGTCACCACGGGGGACTCACCAGGACCTGCTTACTGTGTTCCACACCTGGGCCTCAAGTACACCTGTTGACCATGGTCCCCAAGGCAGCCTCACATAGACCTGTTTCCTCTGATCCCCACCAGGGCCTCACGTGTACCTGGTAACTCTGGTCCTCACCTGGGCCTCATCTGGACCTAGTGACTCTGGTCCCCACCTGGGCTTCACCTGGATCTGGTGACTCTGGTCCCCACCTGGACCTCACCTGGATCTGGTGACTCTGGTCCTAGGTTTGGCTTCACCTGGACCTGGTGTCTCTCGTCCCCACTTTGACCTAACTCAGAACTGCTGAATCTTGACCCACCTAGGCCGCACCCAGACCTGGTGACTCTTGTCCCCAGCTTGCCTCAATTCGATCTGATGAATCTGCTCCTCACGTGGGCCTCACATGGACCTGGGACTCATCTGGATAGAGTGGCTCTGGTTCCCACAAGGGGCTCACATGATACTGGTGACTGTGGTCCCACCTGGGCCTCACCTGGACGAGGTGACTGGTTCCCACAGGGACCTCACCTGGACCTGGTGACTCAGCCCCTCACATGGGCATTATGGGACCTGGTTTCTCAGTTCCACATCGGGACCTCACCTGGACCTAGTGATTCTCGTCCCAGTATGGTCCTCACCCTGACGTGGTGACTCTGGTCCCCACCTGGATATTACCAGAACCGGGTGACTCTTGTCCCCCTCTGGGACTCACCCGGAGCTGGGGACACAGGTCCTCAACTGGGCCTCAACAGGACCTGGTGAATCTGCTCCTCACTTAGGCCTCGTCTGGACCTTGTGACTCTTTTCCCACCTGGCATCAATAGGACACGGTTACTCTGTTCCCCACCTGGGCCTAACCTGCACACGATAACTTTGCTCCACACTTTGGCCTCAAATGGTCCTGATGACTCTCGTCGCCCACCTAGGCCACAATCTGGACCTGGTGACTGTGGTCCCCACCAGGCTCTCACCTGGACATGGTGACTCTCGTTCCCACATGACCCACACTTGGACCTGGTGACTGTGGTGTTCTTGTAGACTCACATTTACCTGGAGACTCTGGTCCCCACCTGGATCTGGTGACTCTTGCCTGCAGGTTGTCCTCACCTGGACCTGGTAACTCTAGTCCCTAGATGGGCATCTTCGGGACGTGGTTCCACTGCAAGGCCTGCAGGATGGCCTCACCTGGACCTGGTGAGTGGGGTTACCACTTGGGCCTCACCCATACTAGGTGACACAGGTCCCCACGTGGGTCTAACTTGGATCTGGTGTATCTGGTAATTCTGGTCACCACCTGAGAATCACCTGGACTGGGTGAATCTGGTAAATCTGGTCACCACCTGGGAATCACGTGGACCTGGTGAATCTGGTCCCCATCTGGGCTTCACCCAGTCCTGATGACTTTGTTCCGCACCTGGACCTGATTGCTGTGGACTCCTTCTTGACCTCACCTGGAACTGGTGACTCTGATCCTAACTGGGCCTCACCCAGATATGGTGAATCAGGTCCTCACCTATGGAAAATTATGACCTGGATACTCTCTTCCACACCTGAGCCTCACCTGGACATGATGACTCTGGATCCCCTCTGGTCCTCAGCCTGACATGGTGATTCTGGTCCCCATCTGGATTTCACCTGGTCCAGGTGATTCTGGTACCCCTCTAGGGTCAACCAGATCTGGTGACTCTGGTCCTCACCTGGGCCTCACCTGGACCTAGTGAATATAATCCATCTGGGCCTCTTTGGACCTGGAACTCTGGTCCCTACCTGGGCATCATCGGAACATGGTTACTCTGCATTGCCTGCAGGTTGGCCTCACCTGGACCTGGTGAGTGTGGTTGCCACCTGGGTCTTACCCATACCTGGTGACACGGGTCCCCACGTGGGCCACACTTCGACCTGGTGAATCTGGTCCTTACCTGGTCCTCACCCGGAACTGGTAACTCCGGTCATCATCTGGGAATCTCCTGGACCTTGTGAATCTGGTCCCCATCTGGGCCTCCCCAGTCCTGGCGACTTTGTTCCCCACCTGGACCTGATTGCTGTGGACTCCTTCTTGGCCTCACCTGGAACTAGTTACTCTGATCATAAGTGGGCCTCACATAAATCTGCTGAATCTGGTCTTAACCTGTGGACCATTATGACCTGGATACTCTGTTCCACATCTGAGCCTCACCTGGACATGATGACTCTGGAACCACTCTGGGCCTCACCCTGACCTTGTGACTCTGGTCCCCATTAGGATGTAACCTGGACCAGGTGATTCTGGTACCCCTCTAGGCCTCAACCAGATCTGGTGACTCTGGTCCTCAACTGGGACTCACCTGGACTTAGAGAATATGCTCCATCTTGGCCTCATTTGGACCTGGTGACTCTGGTCCCTACATGGGCATCATCGGACATGGTTCTACTACATGGCCTGCAGGTTGGCCTCACCTGGAACTGGTGAGTGGGAATGCCACCTGGGGCTCACCCATACCTGGTGACTCAGGTCCCCATGTCGGCCTCTTGGACCTGGTGATTCTGGTCCTTACCTGGTCCTCTCCCAACCTGGGGTCTCTGGTCATCACCTGGGCCTCACCTGGACAAGGTGAATCTTGTCCCCATCTGGGCCTCACCCAGTCCTGTTTACTTTGTTCCGCACCTGGACCTGATTGCTGTGGACTCTTTCTTTGCCTCACCTGGAACTGGTGACTCTGATCCTATCTGCACGTCACCCAGATCTGGTGACTCTGGTCCTCATCTGGGCATCATTGGTACCTGGTGAGTCTGTTCCACACCTGAGCCTCACCGGGACATGATGACTCTGGAACATCTCTGGGCCTCACCCTGACCTGGTGACTCTGATTCCCATCTGGATATCACCTTGACCAGGTGATTCTGGTACCCCTCTGGGCCTCAACCAGATCTGGTGACCCTGGTCCTCAACTGGGCCTCACCTGGACCTAGTGAATTTGCTCGATCTGGGCCTCATTTGGACCTGGTGACTCTGGTCCCTACCTGGGCATCATCGGGACATGGTTCCACTTCATGGCCTGCAGGTTGGCCTCACCTGGACCTAGTAACTCTGGTTGCTACATGGGATCATCGGGACACGGTTCCTATGCATGGCCCAAAGGATGGCCTCTCCTGGACCTGGTGAGTGTGGTTGCCACCTGTGCATCACCCATACCTGGGGACACAGGTACCCACTTGGGCCTCACTTGGACCTGGTGAATCTGGTCATTACCTGGTCCTCAGCCGGAACTGGTAACTCTGGTCACCACCTGGGAATCACCTGGACCTGGTGAATCTGGTCCCCATCTGGGCCTCACCCAGTCCTGGTGACTTTGTTCCCCACCTGGACCTGATTGCTGTGGACTCCTTCTTGGCCTCACTGGAACTGGTGACTCTGATCCTAACTGGACCTCAACCAATCTGGTGACTCTTGTCCTCACCTGGGGACCATTATGACCTGGATATTCTGTTCCACACCTGAGCCTCACCTGGACATGATAACTTTGCTCCACACTTGGGTCTCAAATGGTCCTGATGACTCTGGTCCCCCTCCTAGGCGGCAATCTGGACCTGGTGACTGTCGTCCCCACCTGGGCCTCACCTGGACCTGGTGAGTGTGGACCCACATGGGCCTCACCTGGACGAGGTGACTGGTTCCCACAGGGACCTCACCTGGACCTGGTGACTCAGCCCCTCACATGGGCTTCATGGGACCTGGTTTCTCAGTTCCACATCGGGGCCTCACCTGGACCTAGTGATTCTCGTCCCCCTGTGGGCCTCACCCTGAAGTGGTGACTCTGGTCCCCACCTGGATATCACCAGAACGTGGTGACTCTGGGCCCCCTCTGGGACTCAACTGGACCTGGGGAAAGTGGTCCTCAACTGGGCCTCATAGGACTTGGTGAATCTACTCCTCACTTAGGCCTCGTCTGGACCTTGTGACTCTTTTCCCACCTGGCATCAATGGGACATGGTTACTCTGTTCCCCAACTGGGCCTCACCTGGACATGATAACTTTGCTCCACACTTTGGCCTCAACTGGTCCTGATGACTCTGTTCCCCCCACCTAGGCCTCAATCTGGACCTGGTGACTGTGGTCCCCACCTGGGTCTCACCTGGATCTGGTGACTCTCGTTCCCACATGAACCACACCTGGACCTGGTGACTGTGGTGTTCTTGTGGACTCACATTTACCTGGTGACACTGGTCCCGACTAGGGCCTCACCTGGATCTTGTG
This sequence comes from Canis lupus familiaris, assembly GCF_011100685.1. Classification (NCBI taxonomy): domain Eukaryota; kingdom Metazoa; phylum Chordata; class Mammalia; order Carnivora; family Canidae; genus Canis; species Canis lupus. The sequence goes on from NW_023331272.1 coordinate 21,179, forward strand.
ACTCTGGCCTGCCGGTTGGCCTCACCTTGACCTGGTGAGTGGAGTTGCCACCTGGGCCTCACACATAGCTGGTGACTCAATTCCCCTCGTGGGCCTCTTGGACTTGGTGAATCTGGTCCTTACCTGGTCCTGTCCCAGACCCGGGGACTCTGGTCACCACCTGGGAATCACCTGGGCCTAGTCAATCTGGTCCCCATCTGGGCCTCCACGAGTCCTGGTGACTTTGTTCCCCACCTTGACCTAATTGCTGTGGACTCTTTCATGGCCTCACCTGGACCTGGTGACTCTGATCCTATCTTCGTGTCACCCAGACCTGGTGACTCTGGTCCTCACCTGGGCGTCAATGGTACCTGGTGACTCTGTTCCACACCTGAGCCTCACCTGGACATGAGGCTCTGGACTCTGGAACCACTCTGGGCCTAACCCTGACCTGGTGACTCTGGTCTCCATCTGGATGTCACATGGACCAGGTGATTTTTGTACCCCTCTAGGCCTCAACCAGTTCTGGTGATTCTGGTCCTCAACTGGGCCTCACCTGGACCTATTGAATATGCTCCATCTGGGCCTCATTTGGACCTGGTGACTCTCTTCCCTACCTGGGCATCATCGGGACATGGTTCCACTGCATGGCCTTTAGGTTGGCCGCACCTGGACCTGGTAACTGTGGTTCTACCTGGGCATCATCGGGACACTCTTCCTCTGCATTGCCTGCAGGGTTGCCTCACCTGGACCTGGTGAGTGGGGTTGCCACTTGGGCCTCACCCATACCTGGTGACCCAGGTGCCCACGTGGGACTCACTTGGACCTGGTGAATCTGGTCCTTACCTGGTCCTCACCCGGAACTGCTAACTCTGGTCACCACCTGGGAATCACCTGGGTCTGGTGAATCTGGTCCCCATCTGGGCCTCACCCAGTCCTGGTGATTTTGTTCCCCACCTGGACCTGATTGCTGTGGACTCCTTCTTGGCCTCACTTGGAAGTGGTGACTCTGATCGTAGCTGGGCCTCACCCAGATCTGGTGACTCTGGTCCTCACCTGTGGACCATTATGACCTGGATACTCTGTTCCACACCTGAGCCTCACCTGGACATGATGACTCTGGATTCACTCAAGGCCTCACCATGACATGGTGACTCTGGTCCCCATCTGGACGTCCCCTAGACCAGGTGATTCTGGTACCCCTCTAGGCGTCAACAAGACCTGGTGACTCTGGTCCTCATCTGGGCCTCACCTGGACCTACCTAATATTCTCCCTACCTGCGCCTCGATAGTTCTGGTGACTCTGATTCTACCTGGGCATCATTGGGACATGGTTACTGTATTACCCACTGGGACTGCCCTGATCCTGGTAACTCTGGTCCTGACTTTGGCCTCTTCTGTACCAGGTGACTCTGGCTCCACCTGGGCCTCACCTGTACCTGGTGACTCTGATCCTAAGCATGGCCTCAACTGACCTGGTGAATGTGGTTCCCATCGGGACCTCACCTGGACCTCATGTCTCCGGTTACACTTGGGCCTCACCAGGACCTGGTGTCTCTGGTACCCACCTGGGTAGCATCAGGATATGGTTACACTGTTCACTAACACTCATCAAGCAGGACCTAATAACTCTGGTCTTCACCTGGGGCACACCAGGACATGGTGACACTGGTTCCCACCTGGGTCTCCCCTGGACATGGTGACTCAGATCCCCAATGGTCCTCACCTGTAACTGGTGATTCTCGTTTCCACATGGACATCATGTGGACCTGGTGGCTTCAGTGTTTCTAGCTTCTCATGTAACTCGTGACTCTGGTCCCCACCAGGCCCTCACCGGGACTTGGTCAGTATGGTTGCCACCTGCATCTCACCTGCACCTGGTGATTCTGGTCTGCACCTGAGACTACCCTGGATCTAGTGACTGTGGTCCCCACCTGGGCTTCACCTGGATTTGGGGACTCCGGTCCCCATCTGGGGCTCACATGGCCCTGTTGACCATGGTCCACAACTGGGCAAAATTGGGACGCGGTGACTGTGTTCCACAACTGGAACTCACCTGGACCACGTGACTCTGGTTCCCCTCTAGGTCTCACCGTGCCCTAGTGACTGTGAAACCCACTTTGGCCTGACTTGGACCTGCTGACCCTGGTTCCCACCTGCGACTGACGTCGAACTGTTGACTCTGGTTCTTTCAAGGGCCTCCCCTGTACCTGGTGATCCTGGTCCCCACCGGGCCTCACCTGGACGTGGTGACTCTTGTCACCACTGGGGACTCAACTGGACCTGCTTACTGTGTTCCACACCTGGGCCTCAATAAACCGGTTGACCATGGTCCCCAAGCCTACCTCACATGGACCTGTTGCCTCTGATCCCCACCGGGGCCTAACGTGTACGTGGTTACTCTGGTCCTCACCTGGGCATCATTGGTTCTGGTGACTCTGTTCCACACCTGAGGCTCCCCTGGACATGATGACTCTGGATCTCCCTGGCTATCAACCTGACCTGGTGACTCTGGTCCCCATATGAATGTCACCTGGACCAGGGGATTATGGTACCCCTTTGGGCCTCAACCAGGTCTGGTGACTCTGGTCCTCAAATGGGCCTCACCTGGACCTAGTGAATATGCTCCATCTGGGCCTCCTTTGGACCTGGTGACTCTGGTCCCTACCTGGGCATCATCGGGACATGGTTCCACTGCATGGCCTGTAGGTTGGCCTCACCTGGACCTGGTAACTCTCGTCCCTACCTGGGCATCATTGGGACCTGGTTCCTCTGCATGGCCTGCAGGTTGGCCTCACCTGGACCTGGTGAGTGGGTTTCTCACCTGGGTCTCACCCTTGCCTAGTGAAACAGGTCCCCACGTGGGCCTCACTTGGACCTGGTGAATCTGGTCCTTACTTGGTGGTCACCCGGAACTGGTAACTCTGGTCACCACATGGGAATCACCTGGGCCTGGTGAATCTGGTCCCCATCTGGGCCTCACCCAGTCCTGTTGACTTTCTTCCCCACCTGGACCTGATTGCTGTGGAGTCCTTCTTGGCTAACCTGGAACTGCTGACTCTGATGCTAACTGGGCTTCACCCAGATCTGGTGACTCTGGTCCTCACCTGTGGACCATTATGACCTGGATACTCTGCTCCACACCTGAGCCTCACCTGAATATGTTGACACTGGATCCCCTCTGGGTCTCAGCCTGAGATGGGGACTCTGGTCCCCATCTGGATGTCACCAGACCAGGTGAATCTGGTACCCCTCTAGGCCTCACCTAGACCTGGTGACTCTGGTCCTCAACTGGGCCTCAACGGGACCTAGTGAACATGCTCCCCACCTGTGCCACATCTGGGCCTGGTGACTCTGGTTCTACCTGGGCATCATCGGGACATGGTTACTCTATTTCCACTTGGAGTGACCTGATCCTGGTAAGTCTGGTCCTGACTGGCCTCTTCTGTACCAGGTGACTCTGGCTCCACCTGGGCCTCACCTGGAACTGGTGACTCTGATCCTAAGCATGGCCTCACCTGACCTGGTGACTGTGGTTCCCATCGGAACCTCACCTGGACCTCATGTCTCTGGTCCAAACTGGGCCTCACCAGGACCTGGTGTCTCTGGTATCCACCTTGGTAGCATCAGGATACGGTTACACTGTTCACTAACAGTGACCCAGCCGGACCTGTTAACTCTGGTCTTCACCTGGTCCACACCTGAACATGGTGACACTGGTTCCCACCAGGGTCTCACCTGGACATGGTGAGTCAGATCCCCACCTGGTCCTCACCTGTAACTGGTGATTCTCATTCCCACATGGACATTATGTGGAACTGGTGGCTGCAGTGTTTCTAACTTCTCATGTACCTCGAGCATCTGGTCCGCACCAGGGACTCACCGGGACCTGGTGTGTGTGGTTGCCACCTGCACCTCACCAGCACCTGATGATACTGGTCTGCACCTGAGACTACCCTGGATCTTGTGCTTGTGGTCCCCACCTGGGCTTCACCTGGATTTGGGGTCTCCGGTCCCAATCCGGGCCTCACCTGGCCCTGTTGTCCATGGTCTTCAACTGGACAAAATTGAGACCCGGTGACTGTGTTCCACAACTGGACCTCACATGGACGACGTGACTCTGGTCCCCCTCTGGGTCTCACCGTGCCCTAGTGACTGTGAACCCAACTTTGGCCTGACTTGGACGTGCTGACCCTGGTTGCCACCTGCGCCTGACCTCGAACTGTTGACTCAGGTTCTTTCAAAGGCCTCCCCTGCACCTGGTGATCCTGGTCCCCAATTTGGCCTCAACTGGACGTGGTGTCTCTTGTCACTACTGGGGACTCACCTAGACAGGCTTACAGTGTTCCACACCTGGGCCTCAAGTAGAACTCTTGACCATGGTCCCCAAGCCTGCCTCACATGGACCAGTTGCCTCTGATACCTACCAGCGCCTGACGTGTACCTGGTAACTCTGGTCCTCACCTGGGCCTCATCTGTACCTAGTGACTCTGGTCCCCACCTGGGCTTCACCTGGACCTGGTGAATCTGGTCCCCATCTGGGCCTCACCCAGTCCTCGTGACTTTGTTCCCCACCTGGACCTGATTGCTGTGGACTCCTTCTTGGCCTCACCTGGAACTGGTGACTCTGATCCTAACTGGGGCTCACCCAGATCTGGTGACTCTGGTCCTCACCTGTGGACCATTATGATCTGGATCTCTGTTCCACACCTGAGCCTCACCTGGACATGATGACTCTGGGTCCCCTCTGGGCCTCACCCTGACATGGTGACTCTGCTCCCCATCTGGATGTCACCTAGACCAGGTGAATCTGGTACCCCTCTAGGCCTCACCTAGACCTGGGTATTCTGGTCCTCAAGTGCGCCTCACCGAGACCTAGAGAATATGCTTCCCACCTACTCCTCATCTGGACCTGGTGACTCTGGTTCTACCTGGGCATCATCAGGACATAGTTAGTCTATTCCCCACTGGGACTGACCTGATCCTGGTAACTCTGGTCCTGACTTTGGCCTCTTCCGTACCAGGTGACTCTGGCTCCTCCTGGGCCACACCAGTAACTGGTGACTCTGACCCTAAGCATGGCCTCACCTGACCTGGTGACTGTGGTTCCCATCGGGACCTCACCTGGACCTCATATCTCTGGTCCCACCTGGGCCTCACCAGGACCTGGTGTCTCTGGTACCCACCAGCGTAGCATCAGGATATGGTTACACTGTTCACTAACAGTGACCCTGCCGGACCTATTAACTCTGGTATTCACCTGGGCCACACCTGGACATGGTGACACTGGTTCCCACCTGGGTCTCACCTGGACATGGTGAGTCGGATCCCCACCTGGTCCTCACCTGTAACTGGTGATTCTCGTTCCCATATGGACATACTATGGACCTAGTGGCTGCAGTGTTTCTAGCTTCTCATGTACCTCCTGACCCTGGTCCCCACCAGGGCCTCACCGGGACCTGGTGAGTGTGGTTGCAACCTGCACCTCACCTGGACTTGGTGATTCTGGTCTGCACCTGAGACTACCCTGGATCTGGTGACTGTGGTCCCCACCTGGTCTTCACCTGGATTTGGGGACTCCGGTCCCCATCAGGGCCTCACCTGGCCCTGTTGACCATGGTCCTAAACTGGGCACAATTGGGGCCCGGTGACTGTGTTCCACAAATGGACCTCACCTGGACCAGGTGACTCTGGTCCCCCTCTGGGTCTCACCGTGCCCTAATGACTGTGAACCCCACTTTGGCCTGACTTGGACCTGCTGACCCTGGTTGCCACCTGCGCTTGACTTCGACCTGTTGACTCTGGTTCTTTCTTTTTTCTTTTTTTAATTTATTTTTTATTATTGGTGTTCTATTTACTAACATACAGAATAACCCCCAGTGCCCGTCAGTCTGTCACTCCCACCCCCCGCCCTCCTCCCCTTCTACCACCCCTAGTTCGTTTCCCAGAGTTAGCAGTCTTTACGTTCTGTCTCCCTTTCTGATATTTCCCACACATTTCTTCCCCCTTCCCTTATATTCCCTTTCACTATTATTTATATTCTCCAAATGAATGAGCACATATAATGTTTGTCTTTATCCGACTGGCGTACTTCACTCAGCATAATACCCTCCAGTTCCATCCACGTTGAAGCAAATGGTGGGTATTTGTCATTTCTAATAGCTGAGTAATATTCCATTGTATACATAAACCACATCTTCTTTATCCATTCATCTTTCGTTGGACACCGAGGCTCCTTCCACAGTTTGGCTATCGTGGCCATTGCTGCTATAATTATCGGGGTGCAGGTGTCCCGGCGTTTCATTGCATTTGTCTCTTTGGGGAAAATCCCCAACAGTGCAATTGCTGTGTCGTAGGGCAGGTATTTTTTTAACTGTTTGAGGAACCTCCACACAGTTTTCCAGAGTGGCTGCACCAGTTCACATTCCCACCAACAGTGTATGAGGATTCCCTTTTCTCCGCATCCTCTCCAACATTGGTTGTTTCCTGTCTTGGTAATTTTCCCCATTCTCACTGGTGTGAGGTGGTATCTCATTGTGGTTTTGATTTGTATTTCCCTGATGGCAAGTCATGCAGAGCATTTTCTCATGTGCATGTTGGCCATGTCTATGTCTTCCTCTGTGAGATTTCTGTTCATGTCTTTTGCCCATTTCATGATTGGATTGTTTGTTTCTTTGGTGTTGTGTTTGATAAGTTCTTTATAGATCTTGGAAACTAGTCCTTTATCTGATATGTCATTTGCAAATATCTTCTTCCATTCTGTAGGTTGTCTTTGAGTTTTGTTGACTGTATCCTTTGCTGTGCAAAAGCTTCTTATCTTGATGAAGTCCCAATAGTTCATTTTTGCTTTTGTTTCTTTTGCCTTCGTGGAGTATCTTGCAAGAAGTTACTATGGCCGAGTTCAAAAAGGGTGTTGCCTGTGTTCTTCTCTAGGGTTTTGATGGAATCTTCTCTCACATTTAGATCTTTCATCCATTTTGAGTTTATCTTTGTGTATGGTGAAAGAGAGTGGTCTAGTTTCATTCTTCTGCATGTGGATGTCCAATTTTCCCAGCACCATTTATTGAAGAGACTGTCTTTCTTCCAATGGATAGTCTTTCCTCCTTTATCGAATATTAGTTGCCCATAAAGTTCAGGGTCCACTTCTGGATTCTCTATTCTGTTTCACTAATCTATGTGTCTGTTTTTGTGCCAGTAGACTCTAGTTCTTTCAAGGGCCTCAACTGTACTTGGTGATCCTGGTCCCCACCTGGGCCTCACCTGGACGTGGTGACCCTTTTCACCACCGGGGACTCACCTGGACCTCCTTACTGTGTTACACACCAGGGCCTCAAATAGACCTGTTGACCATGGTCCCCAAGCCGGCCTCACATGGACCTGTTGCCTCTGATCCCCACCGGGGCCTCACGTGTACCTGGTAACTCAGGTCCTCACCTGGGCCTCATCGGGACCTAGTGACTCTGGTCCCCACCTGGGCTTCACGTGGATCTGGTTACTCTAGTCCCCACCTGGACCTCTCCCGGACCTGGTGACTCTCTTTCCAACATTGACCTCACTTGGATCTGGTGACTCTGGTCCCTCTCTGGGTCTCACCGTGCCCTAATGACTGCGAACCCCACTTTGGCCTGACTTGGACCTGCTGACCCTGGTTGCCACCTGCGCTTGACTTCGACCTGTTGAGTCTGGTTCTTTCAAGGGCCTCCCCTGTACCTGGTGATCCTGGTCCCCACCTGGGACTCACCTGGACGTGGTGACTCTTGTCACCACCGGGGACTCACCTACCTGCTTACTGTATTCCACACCACGGCCTCAAGTAGACCAGTTGACCATGGTCCCCAAACCGGCCTCACATGGACCTGTTGCCTTGATCCCCACCGGGGCCTCATGTGTACCTGGTAACTCTGGTCCTCACCTGGGCCTCATCTGGACCTAGTGACTCTGATCCCCACCTGGGCTTCACCTGGATCTGGTGACTCTGGTCCCCACCTGGACTTCACCTGAATCTGGTGTCTCTGGTCCCCACCTGGACCTCTCTTGGACCTGCTGACTCTCTTTCCAACATGGACCTCACCTGGATCTGGTGACTCTGGTCCTCAGTTTGGCCTCACCTGGACCTGACGTCTCTCGTCCCTACTTTGACCTAACTCAGAACTGCTGAATCTTGCCCCACCTAGGCCGCACCCATACCTGGTGACTCTTGTCCCCAGGTATGCCTCATTTCGACCTAATGAATCTGGACCTTACGTGAGCCTCACGTCACCTGGGACTCAGCTGGATAGAGTGGCTCTGGTTCCCGCAAGGGACTCAAATGATACTGCTGACTGTGGTCTTATTCTATGCCTCACCAGGACCTAGTGATTCTGTTCCCCATCTGGGCCTGCATGGCCCTAGTGACTTTGGTCCTTCCAGGCATCATTGGGACCTGGATACACTATTCCACACCTGGGCCTCACTCTGACTAGGGACCTCTGGCCACATTCTTGGCCTCAAACTAAACTGGTTACTGTGGTTCTCCCTCTGGGAATGACCCTTACCTGGTGACTCTGGTCACCCCTTGGGCTTCATTTGGGCCTGGTGAATCTGGTCCTTAGCTTGTCCTCACATGGATCTGGTGACTGGTCGCCACCTGGGCCTCACCTGGACTTGGTGAATCCTGTTGCCACCTGCGCCTCACCTGGACCTTGTGACTCTGGTCCCACCTGGAAGTCACCTGGATCTGGTGGCTCTGGTTCCCATATGGGGCTCTCCTGGACCTGGTTCCTGTGGTCTCCATCAGGCATCAACTGGAACAAAATGACTCTGATCCATATTTGGGCCTCTGCTGGACCTGTTCACTCTGGTCCTTACTTGGGCATCATTGGGACCTCGATACTCATTATATTCCTGGGCCTCACCTGGACCTGTTGACTGTGGTCCCACCTGGGCCTCACCTGGACGAAGTGACTGGTTCCCACATGGACCTCACCTGGACCTGGTGACTCAGGTCCTCATATGGGAATCATGGGACCTGGTTTCAGTTCCACATCGTGGCCTCACCGGGACCTAGTGAATCTCGTCCCCCTCTGGGCCTAACCCTGACGTGGTGACTCTGGTCCCCTCCTGGATATCACCAGAACCGGGTGACTCTGGTCCCCCCCTGGGACTTACCCGGAGCTGGGGACACTGGTCCTCAACTGGGCCTCAACAGGATCTGTTGAATCTACTCCTCACTTAGGCCTCGTCTGGACCTTGTGACTCTTTTCCCACCTGGCATCAATGGGACATGGTTACTCTGTTCTCCACCTGGGCCTAACTTGGACATGATGACTTTGCTTCATTCTTTGGCCTCAACTGGTCCTGATGACTCTTGTCCCCCCATTAGGCCTCAATCTGGACCTGGTGACTGTGGTCCCCACCTGGGTCTCACCTGGACCTGTTGAATCTCGTTCCCACCTGTAATACACCTGGACCTGGTGACTGTAGTTTTCTTGTAGACTCACATTTACCTGGTGACTCCGGTCCCCACTAGAGCCTCACCTGGATCTGGTGACTCTGGCCTGCAGGTTGGCCTCACCTGGACCTGGTGAGTGCGGTTGCCACCTGGGCCTAACCCGTACATGGTGACTCAGGTCCCCACGTGGGCCTCTTGGACCTGGTGAATCTGGTCCTTATCTGGTCCTAACCCAGACCCGGGGACACTGGTCACCACCTGGTTTTCACCTGGACCTGGTGAATCTGGTCCCCATCTGGGCCTCACCCAGTCCTGGTGACTTTGTTCCCCACCTGGACCTGATTGCTGTGGACACTTTCTTGGCCTCACCTGGATTGGTGACTTGGAACCTATCTGCGAGTCACCCAGATCTGGTGACTCTGTTCCTCACCTGAGCCTCACCTGGACATGATGCCTCTGGAACCTCTCTGGGCCTCTTCGTGACCTGGTGACTCTGGTCCCCATGTGGATGTTACCTGGACCAGGTGATTCTGGTACCCCTCTAGGCATCAAGCAGATCTGGTGACTCTGGTCCTGATCTGGGCCTCACATGGACCTAGTGAATTTGCTCCATCTGGGCCTCATTTGGACCTGGTGACTCTGGTCCCTACCTGGGCATCATCGCGACATGGTTCCACTGCATGGCCTGCAGGTTTGCCTCACCTGGACCTGGTAACTCTGATGTCTACCTGGGCATCATCGAGACATGGTTCCTCTGCTTGGCCTGCAGGTTGGCCTGACCTGGACCTGGTGAGTGGGGTGGCAACCTGGGCCTCACACATGCAATGTGACACAGGTCCCCACGTGGGTCTCACTTGGACCTGGTGAATCTCGTCCTTTCCTGGTGCTCATCCGGTACTGGTATTTCTGGTCACCACCTGGCAATCACATGGACTTGGTGAGTCTGGTCCCCGTCTGGGCCTCACCCAGTCCTGGTGACTTTGTTCCCCACCTGGACCTGATTGCTGTGGACTCTTTCTTGACCTCACCTGAAACTGGTGACTCTGATCCTATCTGCGCGTCACACAGACCTGGTGACTCTGGTCCTCACCTGGGCATCATTGGTACCTGGTGACACTGTTCCACACCTGAGCCTCACCTGGACATGATGACTCTGGAACCTCTCTGGGCCTCACCCTGACCTGGTGACTTTGGTCCCCATCTGGATGTCACCTAGACCAGGTGAATCTGGTACCCCTCTAGGCCTCAAAAAGACTGGGGGAATCTGGTCCTCAACTGGGCCTCACCGGGACCTAGTGAATATACTCCCGACCTGCGACTCATCTGTACGTGGTGACTCGAGTTCTACCTGGGCATCATCGGGACATGGTGACTCTATTCCCCACTGGGACTGACCTGATCCTGGTAACTCTGGTCCTGACTTTGGCGTCTTCCCTACTTGGTGACTCTGGCTCGACCTGGGTCTCACCTGTAACTGGTGACTCTGATCCTAAGCATGGCCTCACCTGACCTGGTGACTGTGGTTCCCATCGGGACCTCACCTGGACCTCATGTCTCTGGTCCCACCTAGGCCTCACCAGGACCTGGTGTCTCTGGTACCCACATGGGTAGCATCAGGATATGGTTACACTGTTCACTAACAGTGACCCAGCCAGATATTAACTCTGGTCTTCACCTGGGCCACACCTGGACATGGTAGCACTGGTTCCCTCTTGGGTCTCACGTGGACCTGTGATTCAGTTCCCTGCCTGGTCCTCACCTGTAACTGGTGATTCTCGTTCCCACATGGACATCATGTGGATCTGGTGGCTGCAGTGTTTCTAGCTTCTCATGTACCTCGTGACTCTGGTCCCCACCAGGGCCTCACTGGGACCTGTTGAGTGTGGTTGCCACCTGCACCTCACCTGGACCTGGTGATTCTGGTCAGCACCTGAGACTACCCTGGATCTGGTGACTGTGGTCCCCACCTGGGCTTCACCTGGATTTCGGGCTCTGGTTCCCATCTGGGCCTCACCTGGCCCTGTTGACCATGGTCCTCAACTGGGCAAAATTGGGACCCAGTGACTGTAATCCACAACTGGACTTCACCTGGACCAGGTGACTCTGGTCCCCCTCTGGGTCTCACCGTGCAGTAGGGACTGTGAACCCCACTTTGGCCTGACTTGGACCTGCTGACCCTGGTTGGAACCTGCGCCTGACGTCAAACTGTTGACTCTGGTTCTTTCAAGGGCCTCCCCAGTACCTGGTGATCCTGGTCCCCACCGGGCGTCGCCTGGACATGGTGACTCTTGTCACCACTGGGGACTCACCTGGACCTGCTTACTGTATTCCACACCTGGGCCTCAATAGACCTGTTGACCATGGTCCCCAAGCCGGCCTCACATGAATCTGTTGCCTTGATCCCCACCGGGGCCTCACGTGTACCTGGTTACTCTGGTCCTCACCTGGGCATCATTGGTCCTGGTGACTCTGTTCCACACCTGAGGCTCCCCTGGACATGATGACTCTGGAACTACTCTGGCTATTAACCTAACGTAGTGACTCTGGTCCCCATATGGATGTCACCTGGTCCAGGGGATTATGGTACCCGTCTGGGCCTCAACAAGGTCTGGTGACTCTGGTCCTCAACTGGGCCTCACCTGGACCTAGTGAATATGCTCCATCTGGGCCTCATTTGGATCTGGTGACTCTGGTCACTACCTGGGCATCATCGGGACATGGTTCCACTGCATGACCTGCAGGTTGGCCTCACCTGGACCTGGTAAATCTGGTCCCTACCTGGGCATCATCGGGACATGGTTCCACCGCATGGCCTGTAGGTTGGCCTCACCTGGACCTGGTAACTCTCGTCCCTACCTGGGCATCATTGGGACCTGGTTCCTCTGCATGGCCTGCAGGTTGGCCTCACCTGGACCTGGTGAGTGTGTTTGTCACCTGGGCCTCACCCTTGCCTAGGGACACAGGTCCCCACGTGGGCCTCACTTGGACCTGGTGAATCTGGTCCTTACCTGGTGGTCACCCGGAACTGGTAACTCTGGTCACCACATGGGAATCACCTGGGCCTGGTGAATCTGGTCCCCATCTGGGCCTCACCCAGTCCTGTTGACTTTCTTCCCCACCTGGACCTGATTGCTGTGGACTCCTTCTTGGCTAACCTGGAACTGCTGACTCTGATGCTAACTGGGCCTCACCCAGATCTGGTGATTCAGGTCCTCACCTGTGGATTTTATGTCCTGGATACTCTGTTCCACACCTGAGCCTCACCTGGACTTGATGACTCTGGAACCCTCTGGGCCTCAGCCTGACATGGTGACTCTGGTCCCCATCTGGATGTCACCTAGACCAGGTGAATCTGGTACCCTTCTAGGCTTCAACTTGACCTGGTGACTCTAGTCGTCATCTGGGCCTCACTGGGACATAGTGAACATACTCCCCACCTGCGCCTCATCTGGACCTGGTGACTCTGGTTTTACCAGGGCATCATCAGGAAATGGTTACTCTATTCACCACTGGGACTGAACTGATCCTGGTAACTCATGTCCTGACTTTGGCCTCTTCTGTACCAGGTGACTCTGGCTCCTCCTGGACCTCACCTGTAACTGGTTACTCTGATCCTAAGCATGGCCTCACCTGACCTGGTGTCTGTGGTTCCCATCGGGACCTCACCTGGACCTCATGTCTCTGGTTCCACCTGGGCCTCACCAGTACCTGGTGTATCTGGTACCCACCGGGGTAGCATCAGTATATGGTTACACTGTTCACTAACAGTGACCCAGCTGGATCTATTAACTCTGGTCTTCACCTGGGCCACACCTGGACATGGTGACACTGGTTCCCACCTGGGTCTCACCTGGACATGGTGAGTCGGATCCCCACCAGGTCCTCACGTGTAACATGAGATTCTCGTTCCCACGTGGACATCACGTGGAACTGGTGGCTGCATTGTTTCTAGCTTCTCATGTACCTCGTGACTCTGGTCCGCACCAGGGCCTCACCGGGATCTGGTGAGTGTGGTTGCCACCTGCAACTCACCTGGACCTGGTGATTCTGGTGTCCACCTGAGACTATCCTGGATCTGTTGACTGTGGTCCCCACCTGGTCTTCACCTGGATTTGGGGACTCCAATCCGCATCTGGGCCTCACCTGGCCCTGTTGACCATGGTCCTCAACTGGACAAAATTGGGACCCGGTGACTGTGTTCCACAACTGGACCTCACCTGGACCAGGTGACTCTGGTCCCCCTCTGGGTCTCACCGTGCCCTAGTGACTGTGAACCCCACTTTGGCCTGACTTGGACCTGCTGACCCTGGTTGCCACCTGCGACTGACCTCGAACTGTTGACTCTGGTTCTTTCAATGGCCTCCCCTGGACCTGGTGATCCTGGTCCCCACCTGGGCCTCACCTGGACGTGGTGACACTTGTCACCACCGGGGACTCACCTGGACCTGCTTACTGTGTTCCACACCTGGGCCTCAAGTAGACCTGTTGACCATGGTCCCCAGGCCGGCCTCACATGGACCTGTTGCCACTGCTCCCCACCGGGGTCTCCCTTGTACCTGGTATCTCTGGTCCCAACCTTGACCTCATCTGGACCTAGTGACTCTGGTCCCCACCTGGGCTTCACCTGGATCTGGTGACTCTGGTCCCCACCTGGACCTTTCCTGGACCTGGTGACTCTCTTTGAACATGGACCTCACCTGGATTTGGTGACTCTGGTCCCCTCCTGGACCTCACCTGCATCTGGTGACTCTAGCCTGCTGGTTGGCCTCACCTGGACCTGGGGAGTGGGGTTGCCACCTGGGCCTCACACATAGCTGGTGACTCAGGTCCCCACGTGGGCCTCATTTGGACCTGTTGAATCTGGTCCTTAGCTGGTCCTCTCCCAGCCCCGAGGACTCTGGTCACCACCTGGGAATAACCTGGACCTGGTGAATCTGGTCCAAATCTGGGCCTCACCAAGTCCTGGTGACTTTCTTCACCACCTGGACCTGATTTAGTAGACGCCTTCTTCTTCTTCTCAGTCACCTGGAACTGGTGACTCTGATCCTATCTGTGTGTCACCCAGATCTGTTGACTCTGGTCCTCACCTGGGCATCATGGTACCTGGAGATTCTGTTCCACACCTGAGCCTCACCTGGACCCGATGACTCTGGAACCACTCTGGGCCTCACCCTGACCTGGTGACTCTGGTCCCCATCTGGTTATCACCGCGATCAGGTGATTCTGGTACCCTTCTAAGCCGAACCAGATATGGTGAAACTGGTCCTCAACTGGGCCTCACCTGGACCAGGTGACTCTGGTCCCCCTCTGGGTCTGACCGTGCCCTAGTGACTGTGAACCCCACTTTGGCCTGACTTGGACCTCCTGACCCTGGTTGCCACCTGCGCCTGACCTCAAACTGTTGACTCTGGTTCTTTCAAGGGCCTCCCCGGGACCTGATGATCCTGGTCCCCACCTGGGCCTCACCTGGACGTGGTCACTCTTGTCACCACTGGGGACTCACCTGTACCTGCTTACTGTGTTCCACACCTGGGCCTCAAGTAGATCTGTTGACCATGGTCCCCAAGCCGGCCTCACATGGACCTGTGGCCTCTGATCCCCACCGGGGCCTCACGTGTACCTGATAACTCTGGTCCTCACCTGGGCCTCATCTGGACCTAATGACTCTGATCCCCACCTGGGCTTCACCTGGATGTGGTAACTCTAGTCACACCTGGACCTCTCCTGGACCTGGTGACTCTCTTTCCAACATGGACCTCAACTGGATATGGTGACTCTGGTCCTCAGTTTGGCCACACCTGGACCTGGTGTCTCTCGTCCCCACTTTGACCTAACTCAGAACTGCTGAATCTTGCCCCACCTAGGCCGCACCCAGTCCTGGTGACTCTTGTCCCCAGCTATGTCTCATTTCGACCTGATGAATAAGTTACTCACGTGGGCCTCCCATGGACCTGGGACTCAGCTGGATAGAGTGGCTCTGGTTCCCACAAGGGGCTCACCTGATACTGCTGACTGTGGTCTTATTCTATGCCGAACCAGGACCTAGTGATTCTGTTCCCCATCAGGGCCTGCATGGGCCTAGTGACTCTGGTCCTAACTCAGCCATCATTGGGACCTGGATACTCTATTCAACACCTGGGCCTCACTTTGATCAGGCACCTCTGGTCCCATTCTGGGCCTCAAACTAAACTGGTTACTCTGGTTACCACTCTGGGTCTCACCCTTACCTGGTGACTCTGGTCACCCCTTGGGCTTCACTTGGGCCTGGTGAATCTGGTCCTTAGATGGTCCGAACCTGGATCTGGTGACTGGTCGCCTCCTGGGCCTCTCCTGGACTTGGTGAATCCTGTTGCCACCTGCGCGTCACCAGGACCTTGTGACTGTGGTCCCACCTGGAACTCACCTGGATCTGGTGGCTCTGGTTCCCATATGGGGCTCTCCTGGACCTGGTTCCTGTGGTCTCCATCTGGCCTCACCTGGAACACAATGACTCTGTTTCATATTTGGGCCTCTCCTGGACCTGTTGACTCTGGTACTTACATGGGCATCATTGGGACCTGGGTACACTCTTATATACCTGGACCTCTCCTGGACCTGGTGACTGTGGTCCCACCTGGGCCTCACCTGGATGAGGTGACTGGTTCCCACAGGGACCTCACCTGGACCTGGTGCCTCAGATCCTCATATGGGCATTATGGGACCTTTTTTCTCAGTTCCACATCGGGGCCTTCCCTGGACCTAGTGATTCTCGTCCCACTCTGGGCCTCACTCTGACGTGGTGACTCTGGTCCCCACCTGCATATCACCAGAACCGGGTAACTCTGGTCCCCCTCTGGGACTCACCCGGAGCTGGGGACACTGGCACTCAACTGGGCCTCAACAGGAGCTGGTGAATCTACTCCTCACTTAGGCCTCTTCTAGACCTTCTGACTCTTTTCCCACCTGGCATCAATTGGACATGGTTACTCTGTTCCCCACCTGGGCCTCACCTGGACATGATAACTTTGCTCCACACTTTGGCCTCAACTGATCCTGATGATTCTGGTCTCCCCATCTAGACCTCAATCTGGACCTGGTGACTGTGTCCCCACCTGGGTCTCACCTGGACCTGTGACTCTCATTCCCACATGAAACACACCTGGACCTGATTACTGTGGTGTTCTTGTAGTCTCACATTTACCTGGTGTCTCCGGTCCCCACTAGGGCCTTACCTGGAGCTGGTGACTCTGATCCTATCTGCCCGTCACTCAGACCTGGTGACTCTGGTCCTAACCTGGGCATCATTGGTACCTGGTGACTCTGTTCGAACCTGAGCCTCACCTGGACATGATGACTCTGGAACCTGGCTGGGACTCACCCTGACCTGGTGACTCTGATCCCCATCTGGATGTCACTGGACCAGGTGATTCTGGTACCCCTCTAGGCCTCAACCAGTTCTGGTGCCTCTGGTCCTCAACTGGGCCTCACCTGAACCTAGTGAATATGCTCCATCTGGGCCTAATTTGGACCTGGTGACTCTGGTCCCTACCTGGGCATCATCGGACATGGTTCCACTGCATGGCCTGCAGGTTGGCCTCACATGAACCTGGTAAACTCTGGTCCCAACCTGGGCATCATCGGGACATGGTTCCTCAGCATGGCCTGCAGGTTGGCCTCACCTTGAACTTGTGAGTGGGGTTGCCACCTGAGCCTCACACATAGCTGGTGACTCAATTCCCCTCGTGGGCCTCTTGCACCTGGTGAATCTGGTCCTTACCTGGTCCTGTCCCAGACCCGGGGACTCTGGTCACCACCTGGGCCTCACCTGGACCTGGTGAATCTGGTCCCCATCTGTGCCTCACCCAGTCCTGGTGACTTTGTTCCCCACCTGGACCTGATTGCTGTGGGACTCTTTCTTGGCCTCACCTGGAACTGGTGACTCTGATCCTATCTTCGCGTCACCCAGATCTGGTGACTCTGGGCCTCACCTGGGCATCATTGGTACCTGGTGACTCTGTTCCACGCCTGAGCCTAACCTGGACATGATGACTCTGGAACCACTCTGGACCTCTCGCTGGACCTGATGCCTCTGATCCCTATCTGAATGTCACCTGTACGAGGTGATTCTGGTACCCCCTCTAAGCCTCAACCAGATATGGTGACAGTGGTCCTCAACTGGGCCTCACTGGACCTAGTGAATATGCTCCATCTGGGCCTCATTTGGACCTGGTGACTCTGTTCCCTACCTGGGCATCATCGGGACATTGTTCCACTGCATGGCCTGCATATTGGCCTCACCTGGACCTCGTAACTCTGTTCCCTACCTGGGCATCATCGGGACATGGTTCCAATGCATGGCCTGCATATTGGCCTCACCTGGACCTGGTAACTCTGTTCCCTACCTGGGCATCATCGGGACATGGTTCCAATGCATGGCCTGCATATTGGCCTCACCTGGACCTGGTAACTCTGTTTCCCTACCTGGGCATCATCGGGACATGGTTTCCACAGCATGGCCTGCAGGTTGGCCTCAACTGGACCTGGTAAGTCTTGTCCCTACGTGGCAATCATCGGTACATGGTTCCACTGCATGGCCTGCACGTTGGCCTCACCTGCACCTGGTGAGTGGGATTTACACCTGGGCCTCACCCATACATGGAGACACAAGTCCCCACGTGGCCCTAACTTGGACCTGGTGAATCTGGTCCTTACCTGGTCTTTCACTTGGAACTGGTAACTCTGGTCACCACCTGGGAATCACCTGGACCTGGTGAATCTGGTCCCCATCTGGGCCTCACCTAGTCTTGTTGACTTTGTTTCCCAACCTGGAACTGATTGCTGTGGACTCCTTCTTGTCCTCACCTGGAACTGCTGACTCTGATCCTAACTGGACCTCACCCAGATCTGTTGATTCTTGTCCTCACCTGTGGACCAATATGACCTGGATACTTTGTTCCACACCTGAGCCTCACCTGGACATGATGACTCTGCATCCCCTCTGGGCCTCACCCTGACCTGGTGACTCTGGTCCCCATCTGGATGTCACCTAGACCAGGTGAATCTGGTACCCCTCTAGGCCTCAACTAGACTGGGGGAATCTGGTCCTCAACTGGGCCTCACCGGGACCTAGTGAATATACTCCCCACCTGCGCCTCATCTGTACTTGGTGACTCGGGTTCTACCTGGGCATCATCGGGACATGGTTACTCTATTCCCCACTGGGACTCTCCTGATCCTGGTAACTCTGGTCCTGACTTTGGCATCTTCTCTACTTGGTGACTCTGGCTCCACTTGGGCCTCACCTGTAACTGGTGACTCTGATCCTAAGCATGGCCTCACCTGACCTGGTGTCTGTGGTTCCCATCGGGACATCACCTGGACCTCATGTCTCTGGTCCCACCTGGGCCTCACCAGGACCTGGTGTCTCTGGTACCCACCTGGGGTAGCATCCAGGATATGGTTACACTCTTCACTAACAGTGACCCATCCGGACCTATTAACTCTGGTCTTCACCTGGGCCCAACCTGGACATGGTGGCACTGGTTCCCTCTTGGGTCTCACGTGGACATGTGATTCAGATCCTGCCTGATCCTCACCTGTAACTGGTGATTCTCGTTCCCACATGGACATCTGTGGATCTGGTGGCTGCAGTGTTT
The DNA here is from genome assembly GCF_011100685.1 of Canis lupus familiaris. Lineage (NCBI taxonomy): Eukaryota > Metazoa > Chordata > Mammalia > Carnivora > Canidae > Canis > Canis lupus. The sequence goes on from NW_023331272.1 coordinate 40,223, forward strand.
CTAGCTTCTCATGTACCTCGTGACTCTGGTCCCCACCAGGGCCTCACCGGTACCTGTTGTGTGTGGTTTGCCACCTGCACCTCACCTGGACCTGGTGATTCTGGTCTGCGCCTGAGACTACCCTGGATCTGGTGACTGTGGTCCCCAACCTTGGCTTCACCTTGATTTTGGGCTCTCCTTCCCATCTGTGCCTCACCTGGCCCTGTTGACCATGGTCCTCAACTGGGCAAAATTGGGACACGGTGACTGTGATCCACAACTGGACCTCACCTGGACCAGGTGACCTCTGGTCCCCCTCTGGGTGTCACCGTGCCTAGTGACTGTGAACCCCACTTTGGCCTGACTTGGACCTCCTGACCATGGTTGCCACCTGCGCCTGACCTCGAACTGTTGACTCTGGTTCTTTCAAGGGCCTCCCCTGGACGTGTTGATCCTGGTGCCCACATGGGCCTGACCTGGACCCTGGTGACTCTTGTCACCACCGGAACTCACCTGGACCTGCTTACGGTGTTCCACACCTGGGCCTCAAGTAGACCTGTTGACCATGGTCCCAAGCCAGCCTCACATGGACATGTTGCCTCTGATTCCGCACCGGGGCTTCACGTGTACCTGGTAACTCTGGTCCTCATCTGGGTCTCATCTGGACCTAGCGACTCTGGTCCCTACCTGGGCTTCACCTGGATCTGGTGACTCTGGTCCCCACCTGGACTTCACCTGGATCTTCTGACTCTGGTCCACACCTGGACCTGACCTGCATCTGGTGACTCTGGTCCTCAGTTTGGCCTCATCTGGATCTGGCGTCTCTCGTCCCCACTTTGACCTAACTCAGAACTGCTGAATCTTGCCCCACTCGGCCGCACCCAGACTTGGTGACTCTTGTCCCCAGCTATGCCTCAATTCGACCTGATGAATCTGCTCCTCACGTGGGCCTCACATGGACCTGGACTCAGCTTGATAGAGTGGCTTGGTTCCCACAAGGGGCTCACCTGATATAGCTGACTGTGGTCTTATTCTATGCCTCACCTGGTCCTAGCGATTCTGTTCCCATCTGGGCCTGCATGGCCCTAGTGACTCTGGTCCTCACCCAGGAATCATTAGGACCTGGATACTCTATTCCACACCTGTGCCTCACATTGACTATGGACCTCTCGTCCCATTCTGGGACTCAAACTAAACTAGTTACTGGTTCCCCTTTGGGCCTCACCCTTACCTGGTAACTCTGGTCACCCTTTGGGCTTCACTTCACCAGATGAACCACACCTGGACCTGGTGACTGTGGTGTTCTTGTATACTCACATGTACCTGGTGACTCCAGTCCCCACTAGGGCCTCACCTGGATCTGGTGACTCTGGCCCGCCAGTTGGCCTCACCTAGACCTGGTGAGAGGGTTTGCCACCTAGGCCTCACACATAGCTGGTGACTCAGGTCCCCACGTGAGCCTCTTGGACCTGGTGAATCTGGTCGTTACCTGGTCCTTTCCGAGACCCGGGGACTCTATCCCCACCTGGGCCTCACCTGGACATGGTGAATCTGGTCCCATCTGGGTCTCACCCTGGTCTGGTGACTTTGTTCCCCACCTGGACCTGATTGCTGTGAACTCTTTCTTGGCCTCACCTGCAACTGGTGACTGACTCTGATCCTATCTGCGCCTCACCCAGATCTGGTGACTCTGGTCCTCACCTGGGCATCTTTGGTACCTGGTGACTCTCTTCCACACCTGAGCCTCACCTGGACCCGATGACTCTGGAACCACTCTGGGCCTCCCCCTGACCTGGTGACTCTCGTCCCCATCTGGATATCACCTGGACCAGGTGATTCTGGTACCCTTCTAAGACTCAAGTAGATATGGTGAAACTGGTCCTCAACTGGGCCTCACCTGGACCTAGTGAATATGCTCCATCTGGGCCTTATATGGACCTGGTGACTCTGGTCCCTACCTGGGCATCATCGGATATGGTTCCACTGCATCGCTGCAGATTGGCCTCAACTGGACCTGGTAAATCTGGTCCCTACCTGAGCATCACCGGGACATGGTTCCTCTGCATGGCCTGCAGGTTGGCCTCACCTGGACCTGGTGAGTGTTATTGCCACCTGGGCCTCACCCATACCTGGTGACTCAGGTCCACATGGGCCTCTTGGACCTAGTGATCTGGTCCTTACCTGGTCCTTTCCCAGAACGGGGACTCTGGTCACCACCTGTGCCTCACCTGGACCTGGTGAATCTGTTACCCCTCTAGGCCTCAACAAGATCTGGTGACTCTGATCCTATCTGCGCGTCACCCAGACCTGGTGACTCTGGTACTCACCTGAGCATCATTGGGACCTGGTGACTCTGTTCCACACCTGAGCCTCACCTGGACATGATGACTCTGGAAACTCTCTGGGACAACCCTGACCTGGTCACTGTGGTCCCCATCTGGATGTCACCTGGACCAGGTGATTCTGGTACCCTTCTAGGCCCAACCAGATCTGGTGACTCTGGTCTCAACTGGGCCTCACTTGGACCTATGAATTGCACCATCTGGGCCTCTTTTGGACCTGGTGACTCTGGTCCCCTACTGGCATCATCGGGATAT
>NW_023331273.1:0-42529 GCF_011100685.1 Canis lupus familiaris
CTTCCTCCGGCTCCCTCGTAACCAGGCTTTCCTCCCAAGAGGCTCACAGCCAGGCTCAGCCATGTGGGGCTCACCTCCCCGATAGCTCAGAAGGAAGCGCACTGGCAGCAGCTGAAGGGCCAGGGCTCTTTTATAGCCACTGTATGGCCCGATGTCACCGGAAGCTCCTCTCTGATTGGACAAAAGGCAAAGCCAGGAAGTGAGCGGGTCATTCAGCCAGGTCTTGTCAGATCTCGTGGCACACCTTCGAGCTTGGCATCTCCTCAGTCAGAGCGGGAATCAGGCAGCCTCTAAGTTTCCCATGAGGGCTGCCAGAAGGACCTCTAAACATTCCACAGGAAGCCGTTGAGTACCTCTAGATTTCCAACATGAAAATTTTCTGGAGAGGGAGAGAGTAGGAGAGAAGGGGGAGGAGCAGAGAGCGAGGGAGAGATTTCAAGTAGGCTCTACACCCAGCGTGTAGCCCGAAGTCTGGCTGTATTTCACAAAACCTGAGATCATGACCTGAGCCAAAATCAAGAGCCAGATGCTTAACAGACTGAGCCACCTAGGCACCCTTTTGCAATACTTTTTATTCCATAGTAGTCCTCATCTCCACCTTACCGTTGCTGTGATTATAAAAGAGGGGCACACAATGGGATGCCTGGGTAGTTCAGCCATCTGCCTTCTGCTCAGGGCGTGATCCTGTGTCCGGGGATAGAGTCCCACAGGGGGCTCCCTGTGAGGAGACTGTTTCTCCCTTTGTCTGTGTCTCTGCCTCTCTCTGTGTGTCTCTCACGAATAAATAAATAAAATCCTTAAAGATAAATAAAGGTCGGGCACATTGATTCCAGAGCATCAGAGTATTTGTAGCACATCCTAAGTCAATCACATTTACCGCTTATAAGAAATGATGCACTAATGTGGAATCAAAATTATTCCAATAAAACTACCACTCTTCCACGTTCCGTTATGTTGGAATGCAACATGTTGGAAATCTGGAGTTACTCTATGCCTTCACGATTCTAGGTTGTTTGATTGAGTTTTTGGCACATTGTTTGGGTCCCCTTTTATTTATTTGAATTCAGATAATGGGATATACTAAAGGGGTGTGAATGGGGTAAGTGTGATTGTTATATCTGGTATTGCACTTAAATTGTTGCTATACCACACATTTTGAAAAAACAAAAATCTCCGGATGACACTATTGGACACAGGTAGGAGAATAAGAATAGGTGAGGTAAATAAAATTATTTTGGAAATAGTTTTGACCATTAAGATCCCTGAAGAGGCTAACCTAGGGAAATACCTAATAGAAATGACCATTTAGCAAAGTGATGAAATGCAGTATGGTTAAGAAAAATCATAGCCAATAGCACTAAAGACATAGAAAGTCGAGCTGATACTGTTTTTTTTTAAACATTTCTTTCACACTAAGAATTTATAAAGATCGACAAAATGACAAAGATCCAAACACTAGAGTAGACTGCACTCTGGAGAGCTTCAGGTCTTTTCCTGCCAAGTGAGGTAGCTCTGAAAAGAAAAGGCTCTTGCCTTTGCTTTGCGGTGTGGTCAGGCGGTCCTGAGGCAGCTCATTGGTGTCTGGTGCACCGGATGACGGCCTTGGTGGCCTCAGACACAGTGTGCTTGGCAGTCTCCCCAGGCGGCCACTGACATATGGCTCTCTGGATCTCCCTGGAGGTGATGGTGGAATGCTTCCTGTATTGCTATGAGGTGCTCTCCTTGGACACAACCCATCATCCAAGTGATTCGTAATACTGTATTTAGTTCCGTCTTGTTAACTTTTTGCTTTAAGTCGCCATAATCATTATAAATATTTTATGCCATCGATATTTCATTTACTTCTATTTGCCAATTCATTCTATTATCATTCCTCTGGCATCTCAGATCATTTTCCATCTTCTAAGTTACATTCTTTAAAATCTCCTTTCATATGGTGTTCAGTGGGTATAAGTACTGAGTTATCATTTTTCTTAAATGTCTTTACTTCTGAGTTAAAGTCTTAAGGTAACCATAATTGAGATGGAGTTAGGTATGCAGGGCACTAAAGAGGCCTTTAAATCCTGAAATCCTGAAAGCTGTCAATTAGGTACCTACCCTCCTCTTAGGGGAGGTAAGATAGTACCTCCAGCTTCACTCCAGCAGAGGAGTGATATTCCTGCAGAGGCAATGGTGAACAATGTTAACCCATGGGAGATGTAGTTAGATAGGGACCATATTGCTTTAGGTGTCTTTGGTGCTTACCCAGGTGTATTGTCACACATCACTGGGAATTATGTTTAAGAAAAATCATGTGCATAATTACTTGCTGAGTATAATAACTGGACTGGCCTCATGAATATTATTCCCCTTTTATGACAGGAAGTTTCTCAGACTTTGGAGAAAAATAGGGATGTGGGAGTCTCCACTTCCCCATTCCTTGACAGCATCAATGATTAGATGGTGGTCCATGAACAAAAACAGTCTGGGAGACCTCTACATTCCACTTAGGAGGCTCTAGCAATAGTGTCAAGCAAACAAACAAGCAAAGCATAATTGCACAAGAAGTGAAGGAAGACAACATCCTTCTCCCTGCATCATTCCATCCCTCAAGCCAGCATTGTTCTGGACCAGGAAAAAAAATTTCCCAACTAGTAAGAATTCCTCTTACTAGGGAAGGAAAAAGTAGAGTGAGTGAACAACTTGTCTAGACTGTCCTGGCACTGCATGAAGGTCTAGCTTCAGTTTCACCCCACTCATAACAGCAAAGACTTGACTAGGAAGAAGGAATAAAAGCAGAGGCTATTATCAACACATATGCAGCAGGAGTGATTTCAGTTTACAGAGAATTTTGTGGCATACAACTCAGCAGCTTCCACCAACGATGAAGTCACTGCCTGGGTGCATAGATCCTGACAATGGTCCTAGAAGTATTTAAGTTTCCTAGAGCCAGCCATTCCTCAGTACCCACCCCCAGGCCCCAGACCACCCTCCTGCCAACACCCCTACCAAAACCACACCCTTCCAGAGCCAGGACCCACATGAGTAACCATTCAAATACTCTGTGGCTGCACAGGTGTAGAACACCAGCCACCCTGGTCCCTTCCTACCTCCACCAAGACCCAGGAGTTAAGCTTACAGCCAATCCGGTTTTCTCGTAGGTGTGCAAGAGCAAGACACCAGCTTAAGTACCCTGGGCTGACGCACCAGCTTGCCTGCACTTGGGGGCACAGATAGCCCCTCTAGCCATGGCCTGATCCTATCATTTGCATCTGCTACAGCGGGTACACACACAGAGGAGAGTGTGCAGTGATGGGTGAATTCTCTGACAGCCAGGCCCCCAGCAACAGCTGCTTATGGAAAGCATGCTCAGCCTTCTGTCACTGGCCTGCAACACCATGCCCACCTATAGATAGCATCTCCAGCTTCACTCCAGCAGGACTCTCACCACTGGCCCTCACTATACTGCATAGGCACAGGGGAAAGATCGTGTGGCCACAGGACAGCATACTGACACCTAGGGCCCCCTGATGTCCTTGTGAGTCTGTATCAGGCCCAGTCATTTGTCCCTGGCCAGCAACACCACACTCACCTATAGATAGTCCCCGCAGCTGTGAACCTGTGAAGCCCTAGCCTGATTCCCATCACTGGCTTTCAAGTCCATATGCATGCCTAGGGGAAGAAAGTGCAGCTGTACAAGAGCACACCATCATCCAGGGCCCCCTGTAGCTGTCTGTGGGCTCAGATCAGGCTCTACCTCCTGTCACTGGCTGACACCACCATGCCCACAGGTGGCTGGTTCCTCTGGTTGTGGACCTGCATGACCCCCAGCCTTACCCCCATCACTGTACTCCACTGCAGTCTGCATACCTATGGGTAGAGTGTGAAGCCATAGGAGAGCACACTGGCACCCAGGTCCCCCACAGATTCCAGTGAGTGCATAGATGGCCTTGGCCTCTGTTACCCACCCTGACCCCCATCACCACAAGTGTGTCTGCAGGTGACCACTGCTGCCACATAGACACCTGCACTAGGCCCTCACAGCAGAGTATGTGTACACCACTGGCTCTGGCCACCATTACTGCCTGCCCTGGTCCCTAGCTATGGGTCCTGGAGTCACCACTCAGGAGCCCAACAGCCCTTGCAGCCACTGCATTCTCTCCACCATGCTCACCAACACACACACGGTTGTTGATACTGTGGACCTCAGTGGCCTGAACTGAAGAGACATTACAGCCTCCTTGGACCCACTGCTGCCGTGTGCCCCTGCCCTTAGTGCCCTGCACCAGTAGATGCAGGGTCATAGCACAGCCCAGTGTGCTGCACATCCACACTGCAGAATCACTCCATAAAGTCTGGAAGAGGTGACTGCTCCTTGAAATGCATAGATACCTACACAAGGCAACAGTGATCCGAGAATCAGGGAAACGTGTTCACCAAAGGAACACAGCAAACCTCCAGTAGTGGGCCCCAAAGAAATGGAGATCCAGAATTTTCTGACAAAGAATTCACAAAAAAAATTGTTCTACAAATTGCTCAGAGGGTTATAAGAGAACACAGATAAGCAAATTAATGATATCAGGAAAACAATACAAGAACAAAATGAGAAGCTCAACAAAGTGTCAGAAAACATAAAAAAGGACCAACCTGAAATTTCAGAGCTGAAGAATACAAGCAACTGAATAATTCAATAGAGAACTTCAACACCAGACTTGAACAAGCAGAAGGGGAGAATCAGTGAGCTAAAAGACATTATCTATTGAAATTATACAATTAGAAGAGCAAAAGGAAAAAAAGAACGGTGAAAAGGAAATCAAGAAAGCCTATGTGAGTTTAGGGACACCATCAAAAAGCAATAATGTATGAATTACTGCCACCCCAGAAGGAGAAGAGAAGGACAAAGGATTACAAACTTATTTAAAGAAATAATGGCTGAAAAACTCCCCAAAGATGTGGACATCTAAGTTCATGAAGCTAATAGGTCACCCTCAAAATTACAATCCAAAACATGCTTCACCAAAAACACATACCAATAAAATTGTCTAAAAACCAAAATCGAAGGGCAGGCTGGGTGGCTCAGTGGTTTAGCACCGCCTTCGGCCCAGGGCGTGATCCTGGAGACCGAATATCGAGTCCCACGTCAGGCTTCCTGCATGGAGCCTGTTTCTCCCTCTCCTGTGTCTCTGTCTCTCTCTGTGTCTCTCATGAATAAATAAATAAAATCTTTAAAAAAACAACAAAACAAAACAAAAATCGAAGAGAGAGTTTTAAAAGCAGCAACAGAAAACAATTTTTCTCTCATACAAGGGAAGCTCCATAAGGCTATCAGTGGGTTTTTTGGGAGGGACCTTAAAGGCCGGGAGAGAATGGGATGATATATTTAAACTGCTAAAAGAAAGAAATTGCCAACCAAGAGTTCTTTACCCAGCGATGCTGCCCTTCCAAATTGAAGGTGAAATAAAGACTTTCCCTAGTAAACGAGAGCTGAGGGAACTCGTTGTGACTAACCCTATGTCACAAGAAATGCTGAAAGGAGTTCTTCAAGCTGAAACTAATTGGTAACACCAAAACATATGAAAATACACAACACGCTGTTAAAGGTAAGCATACAGTCAGACTCAGAATACCCTAAGACTGTAACGTGGTGATGTGCTGACTAGGTAACTTTAAAATAAAGAATAAGAGACAAAGGTATTGAAAACAATTTGTTAACGGACACACACACCACACACCACACAAAATATAAACAATGATGTAAAAACAGTAAATTTGGGTGGGGAATAATAGGATAGAGTTTTGGTATGTCATCAAAGTTAAGCTGTCAGCATAAAATAGACTGTCATACCTACAGGATGTTGTGTGTAAACCTCATGGGAGCCAAAAAGTAAAAACTACCTAGATACACAAAAGATAAAGAGAAAGTAATCAAAGCATACCACTACGAAAAATATTCCATTTACAAAGGAGGGCATCAAGAAAGGAATAGTGAAAAGTGGAACTAGAGAACAGCCAAGAAACCAGTAATAAGGCGACATTAGTAAGTCTTATCAATAATTACTCTCTTAATGGATTGAATCCACCAATCAAAGGGCATAGAGTGGTTTAGTGGACAAAAAGCAAGATCAAACTATGTGCTGCCTACGAGGGACTCACCTCAGCTCTGAGGACATACATAGATCCAAAGTGAAGGGATGACAAAAGCTATTCCATGCAGGTGGAAACCAAAGAGAGTGGGGTTAGCTATACTAATGTCGAGCAAAATAGACTTTAAGCTAAATGGTAACGAGAGATAGAGATGGTCGTTAGGTAATGATGAGGGGGGGTCAATTCTTCATGAAGATGTAACCAATCATAAATATGCACTCAACACTGGAGCACCTAAATATATTAAGCAAATACTTAAAAAACTGAAAGGAGAAATAAACAGCAATAGGATAATACAGGGAGACTCCAGCACCCCACTATTCAATATTGCATGGATCTTCCAGACAGAACATCAACAAGGAAGCACTGCACTTGAGCCATACTTTAGACAAAACGGACTCAACAGACATATATAGAACATTTCATCTGGCAGCAGCAGAATACACGTTCTTCTCAAGTGCGCATGGAACATTCACCAAGATAGATCACAAAACAAGTCTTAGCAAATTTAAGAGCATTAAAATCATACTATCTTTTTTGACTGCAAGAGTATGAAACAAGGTTATCACTAGCAGGCAAAAAGGTAGAAAATTCACCAGTATGTGGAGATTAAACAACATGCTCTGGATAACACTTGGGTCAAAGAAGAAACCAAAAGGGGAAATCCAGACACAAATGCAAATGGAAGCATAGCATATCAGAACTGCTTTTGCAGCAACCTATATGTTTTGTTTTAAGAGGGAAATTTACAGTGACAAACACCTACATTAAGAAACAAGAATGATCTCAACCTAAATTTTCACCTCAAGGAGCTAGAAAAAGAAGAACAAACTAAGCACAACGTCAGCAGAAGGGAGGAAGTAACAAAGATCCGAGTGGAAATAAATGTGCCAGACACCAGAAAAAATGATAGACAAGATTAATGAAACTAAGAACTGGTGATTTGGAAAGATAAATAAAGTGATGAACTTCAGCTAGGTTACCTCAGGAAAACAGAGAGAAGGACTCAAATAAAACCAGCAGTGAAAGAAGGGGACATTACAACTGACACCACGGAAATACAAAGGACCACGAGAGATTACTACAAATGGTTATATGCCAACAAATGGATAACCTAAAGAAATGGATGTATTCCTAAAACACACAATCCACCAAGACTGTGTCATAAGAAACAGAGAATCTGACAGGCTAATATCAAGTACGGAGATTGAATCATTACTTAAAACCTGCCAAAACAGAAAAATCCCAAGAACATATTATTTCACTGGTGACTTCTACCAAACATTTAAAGAACTAGCACCAAAAAAAAGAAAGAAGAAAGAAAGAAAGAAAGAAAGAAAGAAAGAAGAAAGAAAGAAAGAACTAGCACCAATACATCACAAATTCTTCCCAAAAATTGGAGAGGAAGGAATACTCCCAAACTCATTTTACAAGGCCAGCATTACTATGACACAAAAGCCAGGTAAGAACGCTACAAGAAAAGAATTGACAGACTAATATCCCTGATGAATACAGATGAAAATATTCTCAAAAAAAAAGAAAAAAACATGAGCAAACTGAATTCAACAGCACATTAAAAATAAATCATCCACCATGATCAAGGGGGATTCATCCCTGTGTTGCAAGTATGGCTCAACATAGATCAAGGGGGATTCATCCCTGTGTTGCAAGGATGGCTCAACATATGCAATCAATAATTGTGATACACTGCATTAACAAGACACAGGATAAAATCATAGAATCATCTTAGTAGATGCAGAAAAAGTATTTAACAAAATTCAATATTCGACTCTCATTTAAAAAAAAAATCTCAAGAAGTGGGAATGGAGAGGACACACCTCAACATAGTAAAGGCCATGTGTGACGAGCTGACTCAATGGTGAAAAGCTGAAAGCTATTGCTCTGAGATCAGAAACAAGACAAGGACGCCCACTTTTGCCACTTTTATTCAACATACTATTGGAAGTCCTAGCCAGACCATTTAGGCAAAACAAAACAAAACAAAACAAAACAACCACGGAGAAGAAATGAAAAGGCATTCAAGTTGTAAGGGAAGAAGTAGAACTGTCACTATTCGCAGATGACATAATATTACTTCTAGAAAGCCCTGGAGACTCCACCAAAAGACAGTTAGAACCAATAAATGGATTCAGTAAAGCTGCAGGAAACAAAATCAAAATTCAAAACTCTGTTGCATTTCTGCACACTGCTAACAACCTATAAGAAAGAGAAATTAAGAAACCAATCCGTTTACAATTGTATCAGAAAGAAGAAGATAACTGAGACTAAATTTAACTGAGGAAGTGAAAGATCTGTACACTGAAAACTATAAGACAATGATGAAAGAGATTGAACAGATGCAAATAAATGGAAAGATATTCCATACTCAGGGAGGGGAAGAATTGGTATTATTAAATGTTCATCCTACCCAAAGCAATCTAGAGATCAGTGCAATCCCTACTGAAATTCAATGGCATTTTTCACAAGAATAGAAGAAACAATCCTAAAATTTGTATGGAACCACAAAAAAACACCCCCCCCCCAAAAAAAAAAACCCCAAGTAACCAAAACAGTCTTGAGGAAGAAGAACAAGGCAGGAAGCCTCATACTCCCTGATTTTGAACTATTTTACAAAGCTATAACAATCAAAACAGTATGGTATTGGCATAAAAACAGATGCATAGATCAACAGATGAGACTAGAGAGCTCAGAAATAAACACAGACATATACAGTCAATTAATTTACAAAAAGAGCCAAGAATATACAACAGGGGAAAGAACAGTCTCTTCAATAAATGGTGTTGGGAAAACTGGACAGCCACATGCAAAAGAATAGAACGGGATCACTGTCTTACACCACAGGCTAAAGACTGAATGCAAGACCCAAACCATAAAACGCTTGGAAGCAATCATAGGTGCTAAGCTCCTTGACATCAGTCTTGGAGATTGATTGATTGATTGATTGATTGATTGAGTTTTTGGATCTGACACCAAGAGGAAGGATAACAAAAGCAAATATAAACAAATGGGGCTACATCAAACTAAAAAGCTTCTGCACAGCAAAGGAAATCCTCAGCAAAATGAAAAGCCAACCTACCGAGTGGGAGAAAATATTTGCAAATCATGTATGTGATAAAGGGTTAATATCTAAAATATATAATGAATTCCAAAAACTCAAAGGCAGAAAAAAGAAAAATCAAACAACTTGATTAAAAACTGGGCAAATGATCTGAATAGACAGACAATTTTCCAAAGAAGACATACAGATGCCCAACAGGTACATGAAAAGGCCTTCCATATCACTAATCAGGGAAATACAAATCAAAGCCACAACAAGGTACAACTTCGCACCTGTTAGAATGGCTATAATTAAAAAGACAAGGAATAACAAATGCTTGTGAGGATGGAGAGAAAAAGGAAGTCTCATGCACTGTTGGTAATATAATGTATGGGATGTAAATTGGTGCAACCACTGTAGAAAACAGCATGGAGGCTCCTCAAAAAACTAAAAATAAAAGTACCATATAATCATCTAGTAATTCCACTACTGGGTATTTATCTGAAGAAAATGGGTACAATGAACGGGCACCACCATGTTCATTGCAGCATTATTTACCATAGCCAAGATATGGAAACATCCTAAGTATCCATTTCTGTTGGCATGATATGGCCTTTTTTTTTTATGTTTAGGATTTTCATTTTATTAGCTTTTTTTTTAAAGATTTTATTTATTCATGAGAAACAGAGAGACAGAGAGTGAGAGACAGAGACACAGGCAGTGAGAGAAGGAGGCTCCATACAGGGAGTCTGATGTGGGATTTGATCCTGGGACTCCAGGACCATGCCCTGGGCTGAAGGCAGGCGCTAAACCGCTAAGCCACCCAGGGATCCCCCATTGTCAGCTCTTACATTTAGGTCTTTGATCTATTTTGAGTTAATTTTTGTATATGGTGCTAGGTCAGAATCCAAACTCCTTCTTTTGCATACGAATATCCAGTTTTCTTAGCTTCATTGGTTGAGAAGTCCATCTTTTCTATTGAACTCTTTGGTGAGACATCTGTCTTGAACCAAAGTATCCTCAAAGAGGGCTGATAGCTGAGGGGTGTCTGCTGGCAGCACATTTGATATGCTTTGAAGTCAGACCCACCTGGGTACAAATCGCAGCTGGTAAATAGTAATATTTACCAGTTGTGTGGCGTTAGGGAAGTTCTCTGAGCCTGTGTTTTCTCATCTGTAAAAAGGGAATGATAGTATTATCCACCTCATAGGGTTGTTGTGAGCATTAAATGAGATGACGGAAGTAAAATGCTCAGCACGACAAATGTAACAAGCACTCCGTAAATTTAGGCTGTATCATTTCCTCCCACATGGCACAGGAAGTCAGCTCATTTGCCCAACCCTGGCCTTTGTCTCCACAGTCTGGTTAATTGTCTTCAACTACGTACCTGTGACATGATTGTAACAAGTGCCAAATATGGTTCTTACTCCTGATATATGACAGCAAATGAGACAAGGACTCTCATATCAGGAAGTTCACTATCCAGTGTGAATTAAAGATAATAGTTAAGGAAACGGATATCTGAACCAAATAATTCTACAAAGAACTAAGTATATACACACACATACATAATGGGGGAGAGAGCAGTACTAGATTAGGTGGTCAGGAAGACCTCAATGCAGAAGTAGCAAGCAAAGGAAAATAAGATCCTAAAACGACTGTATTAAAAATTTCGAATAGGCATTGAACATGAAGATCAGTTAAACAGTAATTCACATGTGAATTTTAAAATATGACAAGAATGTAAAATAATGTGAGGAAAAAAACCTAAAAGCAAACAACTTTTGAAATCCAGTTGAACCTAATTCAATTACAGGACATTTGGGCAAAAATGAAAATTCTAGAGTATGCATACAATGAAAGGGTGAAGAGAAAGAACAACCCAGTAGGTTGACTTTGATTTATCATCAGTAGACTGCCAATAAAAAGAGGTACTTCCACTGAGCATACTCTTATTTCACAAACTCATGTGATTTTGAAAAACAAAAAATTGAATCTGCTGAGTGCTCTCAAAACCAGTTTACTCAATGATGGAGAATATGACTAATAGCAGGTCACATTATGGTCATACTTACAGAACTGTTATCAGGGTGAACCTGTTTGAGCACCTTCTAAAGGTAGTTAGAACAGAAAACCCCAGGCAGCACATTGAAACTCTTCATTTTAGTCAGGGATCTTGGAGCCCTTATTGTGAGAAGATGCAAAATCAATCACTCGGGTATTGTGACAACAACATCTTTTTAAGAAAGAGGAATGAGTTGGAGAATGAAGTAGGGCAAGTTGTGTACGGCCTGCATTTCTATCAGGTTAAGAAAGAGACATGAATGCCAATAAAATTGGGAGTAATGAAAGAGCTCAGATTAATTTACAGCTTTCAGATCACTTCCAATCAAGGAAGGTAGGCCTAAACATCAGGAAACAAATCACACAATACGTATCTCTGATACTTCAAAGTGCCTCCAATTAAGGGGTTCCCTTACACAAATCTAAGGAAATTTTAATATTGGAAATGCTATAATTTACTTAAATAAATCAAGAGAAAATAGTGTTCTCAATGGCTGCTAAAGCTACCAAGAGGGCGCTTTTGATACCTAGTAAGTTACCTTAAATGGCTTAGAAAACTAAAATTGTTGTTCTGAGCACATAGATTTCAAACAAAATCTTAATATCACCTTTGCTGATGAAATGCTACTATCATTCTTATTAGAGCCAGCAAATGAAAAGAAAGCTTTTAATCAGCATTACGATTTAAAAGTATTTGTGAATATTTGGAAATTAAATTTTAAGAAGATTCAAACACTAAAAAGGGCCTAAATAGTTTTGTTAATCTGATTGCACTGCAAATGAGTAAATATCTAGAAAAGCTTTGTCTTGGGAAACCTTACACTCCTAAAAGTAAACAGGAACTGCTGAAGCTATTATGTCAATCATATCTGCCAATATTCGCTGTACAAAACATTATAACAGAAATTTAAAGAAATTTATTGCAGGATCCATTTAAAATTGTAATAAAATTATGTATTTTATTTTAACATAATTACATCATGTTAACATAAATTATAAGTGCATATGAAAAAATTTTTCTAAAAAAGCATAGAGGAAAAAAAAATAAATAAAAATAAAAAAAAAGCATAGAAGAGAGAGACGTTTCAGATTTTAAAAATCTCCTCAATAATTCACCTAACAGAAGTCAGATGGATTCTTATATCAGTTTCTGCACTTTATCTCTTGCCGTATCACTGATTATGAGCCTCTGGGAAACTCACCATAGGCTCATGAGAAAATGAGAGAGAAAAGGGTAAACATCATTACAACTGGAAAAAAAACCCCATTGAGCCTGACCTACAGAAATATCTAACAGAAATGACTGTTGGGGAAAGCCAAGAAATGCAGCATGGTTAAGGAGAGTTCACAATTGTCCAAGGAATAAACGGCACTCAAATATATTTTAAAGGAGAGTTGATCATGTTTTGTTCATGGTAAAAAATACTTTAAATATCTGCAGAATGCCACAAGAACAAAAACTAGAGTTTGTCCCACTTTTTAGAGCTACAGGTCTTTTTCTGCCAAGTGAGGTGGCTCTGAAAAGAGCCTTTGGTTTGTGAGGTGGTCCTGAGGCAGCTCACTTGCTAAAGGTGTACCTCATGAGGGCCTTGGTGGCCTCAGACACCGCGTACTTGCCAATCTCCCCCGGCAGCAGCAGGCGTACGGCGGTCTGGATCTCCCTGGAGGTGATGGTGGAGCGCTTGGTGGAGCGGGCCAGGCGAGAGGCCTCGTCAGCGATGCGCTCGAAGATGTCCTTAACGAACGAATCCATGATGCTCACAGCCTTCTGTGAGAGGCTCAGACCCTCGTCAACCTGCTTCAGAACCCTGGGGAAGTAGATGGCGAAACTGTCTGAGCGGCTGCGCCGGCAGCGACGGTGGCATTGACGCCTTGGCTTCTTCCTCTTCGGGGTCTCTGGTTCGGCTTCCCTGGGCTCTTTAGTGCCCAGGCATTCCTCCGAAGAGGTCTCACAGCCAGGCTCAGCCATGTGGGGCTCACCCTCCCAACAGCTCAGAAGGACGGACAATGGCGGCTGCTGAGGGGCACTGGCCCCTTTATAGTCGCTGCATTTCCTGACGTCACAGGCAACCTCTGTATCTGATTGGACAAAATACAATACAGGGAAGTGGGGTTCTATGCCAGGCTGTGTCACTTATGATTGCATGCCCTCGAGTTTGACATCACATCAGACAATTAGAGAGGGAATCCAGTGTCCTCTAAACTTCTTGGTACCTCGGTCAGAAAAACTTTCAACCATTCCATTTCATTGTGCATTTTGTCTGCTGTTTTTCAACATCAAAATAGTAACAGATCTTGGGATCCCTGGGTGGCGCAGCGGTTTAGCGCCTGCCTTTGGCCCAGGGCGTGATCCTGGAGACCCGGGATCGAATCCCACGTCGGGTTTCCGGTGCATGGAGCCTGCTTCTCCCTCTGCCTGTGTCTCTGCCTCTCTCTCTTTCACTGTGTGCCTATCATAAATAAAATAAAATAAAAAAATAGTAACAGATCTTAGAAGAGTCGTGTTTTTATCAGAATACTTCATATTCCACATCATCACCTTATTTCTGATAAGCAGTAAGTGCCATTGGATCAGGATGCGCTAGAAACCAGGATGCTCTGGAGACCCAGAGTCAATGTGTATACCCCTTAAAATGGCAGCAAAGGTAAAGTGGTGGTGATAGAAACACAGGAGCACATAGGGAGACAAGGAAGAAAATGACACCTGTGTTTAAATAGTTAACGAATGTATAACAGGATGTAGCACTTCTTGAGCACCTTCCCCCCCCTTTTTTTTATTTATTTATGATAGTCACGCACAGATGACTCGTGGTGCTACTTTGTAAATGCTATAGGGAAGGACCTGCAGAATGGGATATCCCAGAGCTGAATCTTATTTCCCCATGTTTTCTGCACAAAGCAAGAGGTGAGGATATGAGATTGGGGTAGTTGGCTGTGGATCTGCTGAAAATGCCTGGTGCCCTGTGAACCTTAAGGTTTGTCCACAAGAGATAACAGGAGATGCCAGAAATTCTCAAGCAGAGCTCTCATGTGCATGCCTGGCCTGCCCTGGTGGGGCAAGACACATCTAGTGCCTAGAATAGAATGGAGAGAAACACAAGCAACCAAGAGTCCCCAAGAAGCCTCCATTCAGTCAGTCACTAGAATACCTTTTTTCTTTCTTGTCAAGCAACCAGATGACAATCTTAGCAGAGGGCAAAACCACTACTAACAAATAAATCAGAATAGATCTGGGCACACTGGCCAGTTTTTCAGGACCAGTTTGCTTACATTTTCAAGCAACTACCATCACTGTCAGATGCTCAGCCTAACCCAACAGGTGCCACTACAGGAAGGGAGAGGGAGAAGGACCAGCCCCAGAGGGACTGACAGCCTGGAACCTGTAGCTACCACAGATGGGTCCCTCTGAAGATCCTTTGCCCTCCTCTGGCTTTCCAGGTATCATGTCAACTAATCAAAGTTGGTATTAAGCTTCCTGTTGCCTGTCTCAGAAATACTACAAAAACATACCAGTCATAGAAAGGTCAACCAATGTTTGTTCATTGATGTCCCAACAGGGGAGCTTTGGAAAGACTTCACCAGAAGCACCAAAAATTGTAGACCTTTCAACTTTGGCTTTTTTGAGGGAGTCTGATCTCTATATAACAAGCCTATAGTTCCAGGGGAACAACTGTCCAAATTGGGACCATTTCTCCTACTAATCAGAATGGACTGTTGTCCTGGGCTAAGCCACTGTAGCTTGGGCAGGAACTCTCACATGGCCAGCAGAGTGCTGGTGCAAATCAAGAGAAATAACTAACAAGCAGCTGCCCCAAGTTCTGACTAAGACCCTCAGGAAAAATTGCAAAAGCCACAGTCTCCAAACATAGCACAACAAAGAAGTCATACTGATAAAAACAGCAAGATTTTTAATGTTTTCATCAGGATTTGCCAAGTTTAAAATTTTTAAAAAATATTTTACTTATTTATTCATGAGAGACACAGACAGAGAGAGAGGCAGACACAGGCAAAGGGAGAAGAAGGATCCATGCAGGGAGCCTGATATGGGACTTGATCCCAGGACTCCAGGATCACATGCTGGGCTGAAGGCAGGCGCTAAACCGCTGAGCCACCCAGGGATCCCCTAAAATTATTTTATGCTTGGAGGTGGCAAGATAGTTTTGGATCCTTAAAAAACATGTCAGTGATCTCAACCCACAGCAGTTGTCAGTAAAACATGTGTGGCAAGGAGTGCAAAAGCAAGCCATGTCCGATTTACTGCCAAGGCTAAAACCTCACTGAAAAAGGAGTGTATGAGGGTGCTTAGCAGGTTATAACAAAGCCCTTGTTACAATCATGTCACAGGTACGTAGTTGAAGACAATTAACCAGACTGTGGAGACAAAGGCCAGGGTTGGGCAAATGAGCTGACTTCCTGTGCCATGTGGGAGGAAATGATACAGCCTAAATTTACGGAGTGCTTGTTACATTTGTCGTGCTGAGCATTTTACTTCCGTCATCTCATTTAATGCTCACAACAACCCTATGAGGTGGATAATACTATCATTCCCTTTTTACAGATGAGAAAACACAGGCTCAGAGAACTTCCCTAACGCCACACAACTGGTAAATATTACTATTTACCAGCTGCGATTTGTACCCAGGTGGGTCTGACTTCAAAGCATATCAAATGTGCTGCCAGCAGACACCCCTCAGCTATCAGCCCTCTTTGAGGATACTTTGGTTCAAGACAGATGTCTCACCAAAGAGTTCAATAGAAAAGATGGACTTCTCAACCAATGAAGCTAAGAAAACTGGATATTCGTATGCAAAAGAAGGAGTTTGGATTCTGACCTAGCACCATATACAAAAATTAACTCAAAATAGATCAAAGACCTAAATGTAAGAGCTGACAATGGGGGATCCCTGGGTGGCTTAGCGGTTTAGCGCCTGCCTTCAGCCCAGGGCATGGTCCTGGAGTCCCAGGATCAAATCCCACATCAGACTCCCTGTATGGAGCCTCCTTCTCTCACTGCCTGTGTCTCTGTCTCTCACTCTCTGTCTCTCTGTTTCTCATGAATAAATAAAATCTTTAAAAAAAAAGCTAATAAAATGAAAATCCTAAACATAAAAAAAAAAGGCCATATCATGCCAACAGAAATGGATACTTAGGATGTTTCCATATCTTGGCTATGGTAAATAATGCTGCAATGAACATGGTGGTGCCCGTTCATTGTACCCATTTTCTTCAGATAAATACCCAGTAGTGGAATTACTAGATGATTATATGGTACTTTTATTTTTAGTTTTTTGAGGAGCCTCCATGCTGTTTTCTACAGTGGTTGCACCAATTTACATCCCATACATTATATTACCAACAGTGCATGAGACTTCCTTTTTCTCTCCATCCTCACAAGCATTTGTTATTCCTTGTCTTTTTAATTATAGCCATTCTAACAGGTGCGAAGTTGTACCTTGTTGTGGCTTTGATTTGTATTTCCCTGATTAGTGATATGGAAGGCCTTTTCATGTACCTGTTGGGCATCTGTATGTCTTCTTTGGAAAATTGTCTGTCTATTCAGATCATTTGCCCAGTTTTTAATCAAGTTGTTTGATTTTTCTTTTTTCTGCCTTTGAGTTTTTGGAATTCATTATATATTTTAGATATTAACCCTTTATCACATACATGATTTGCAAATATTTTCTCCCACTCGGTAGGTTGGCTTTTCATTTTGCTGAGGATTTCCTTTGCTGTGCAGAAGCTTTTTAGTTTGATGTAGCCCCATTTGTTTATATTTGCTTTTGTTATCCTTCCTCTTGGTGTCAGATCCAAAAACTCAATCAATCAATCAATCTCCAAGACTGATGTCAAGGAGCTTAGCACCTATGATTGCTTCCAAGCGTTTTATGGTTTTGGGTCTTGCATTCAGTCTTTAGCCTGTGGTGTAAGACAGTGATCCCGTTCTATTCTTTTGCATGTGGCTGTCCAGTTTTCCCAACACCATTTATTGAAGAGACTGTTCTTTCCCCTGTTGTATATTCTTGGCTCTTTTTGTAAATTAATTGACTGTATATGTCTGTGTTTATTTCTGAGCTCTCTAGTCTCATCTGTTGATCTATGCATCTGTTTTTATGCCAATACCATACTGTTTTGATTGTTATAGCTTTGTAAAATAGTTCAAAATCAGGGAGTATGAGGCTTCCTGCCTTGTTCTTCTTCCTCAAGACTGTTTTGGTTACTTGGGGTTTTTTTTTTTTGGGGGGGGGGGTGTTTTTTTGTGGTTCCATACAAATTTTAGGATTGTTTCTTCTATTCTTGTGAAAAATGCCATTGAATTTCAGTAGGGATTGCACTGATCTCTAGATTGCTTTGGGTAGGATGAACATTTAATAATACCAATTCTTCCCCTCCCTGAGTATGGAATATCTTTCCATTTATTTGCATCTGTTCAATCTCTTTCATCATTGTCTTATAGTTTTCAGTGTACAGATCTTTCACTTCCTCAGTTAAATTTAGTCTCAGTTATCTTCTTCTTTCTGATACAATTGTAAACGGATTGGTTTCTTAATTTCTCTTTCTTATAGGTTGTTAGCAGTGTGCAGAAATGCAACAGAGTTTTGAATTTTGATTTTGTTTCCTGCAGCTTTACTGAATCCATTTATTGGTTCTAACTGTCTTTTGGTGGAGTCTCCAGGGCTTTCTAGAAGTAATATTATGTCATCTGCAAATAGTGACAGTTCTACTTCTTCCCTTACAACTTGAATGCCTTTTCATTTCTTCTCCGTGGTTGTTTTGTTTTGTTTTGCCTAAATGGTCTGGCTAGGACTTCCAATAGTATGTTGAATAAAAGTGGCAAAAGTGGGCGTCCTTGTCTTGTTTCTGATCTCAGAGCAATAGCTTTCAGCTTTTCACCATTGAGTCAGCTCGTCACACATGGCCTTTACTATGTTGAGGTGTGTCCTCTCCATTCCCACTTCTTGAGATTTTTTTTTTAAATGAGAGTCGAATATTGAATTTTGTTAAATACTTTTTCTGCATCTACTAAGACGATTCTATGATTTTATCCTGTGTCTTGTTAATGCAGTGTATCACAATTATTGATTTGCATATGTTGAGCCATCCTTGCAACACAGGGATGAATCCCCCTTGATCTATGTTGAGCCATACTTGCAACACAGGGATGAATCCTCCTTGATCATGGTGGATGATTTATTTTTAATGTGCTGTTGAATTCAGTTTGCTCATGTTTTTTTCTTTTTTTTTTGAGAATATTTTCATCTGTATTCATCAGGGATATTAGTCTGTCAATTTCTTTTCTTGTAGCGTTCTTACCTGGCTTTTGTGTCATAGTAATGCTGGCCTTGTAAAATGAGTTTGGGAGTATTCCTTCCTCTCCAATTTTTGGGAAGAATTTGTGATGTATTGGTGCTAGTTCTTTCTTTCTTTCTTTCTTTCTTTCTTTCTTTCTTTCTTTCTTTCTTTCTTTCTTTCTTTTTTTTGGTGCTAGTTCTTTAAATGTTTGGTAGAAGTCACCAGTGAAATAATATGTTCTTGGGATTTTCTGTTTTGGCAGGTTTTAAGTAATGATTCAATCTCCGTACTTGATATTAGCCTGTCAGATTCTCTGTTTCTTCATGACACAGTCTTGGTGGATTGTGTGTTTTAGGAATACATCCATTTCTTTTAGGTTATCCATTTGTTGGCATATAACCATTTGTAGTAATCTCTCGTGGTCCTTTGTATTTCCGTGGTGTCAGTTGTAATGTCCCCTCTTTCACTGCTGGTTTTATTTGAGTCTTCTCTCTGTTTTCCTGAGGTAGCCTAGCTGAAGTTTCATCACTTTTATTTATCTTTCCAAATCACCAGTTCTTAGTTTCATTAATCTTGTCTATCATTTTTTCTGGTGTCTGGCACATTTATTTCCACTCGGATCTTTGTTACTTCCTCCCTTCTGCTGACGTTGTGCTTAGTTTGTTCTTCTTTTTCTAGCTCCTTGAGGTGAAAATTTAGGTTGAGATCATTCTTGTTTCTTAATGTAGGTGTTTGTCACTGTAAATTTCCCTCTTAAAACAAAACATATAGGTTGCTGCAAAAGCAGTTCTGATATGCTATGCTTCCATTTGCATTTGTGTCTGGATTTCCCCTTTTGGTTTCTTCTTTGACCCAAGTGTTATCCAGAAGCATGTTGTTTAATCTCCACATACTGGTGAATTTTCTACCTTTTTGCCTGCTAGTGATACCTTGTTTCATACTCTTGCAGTCAAAAAAGATAGTATGATTTTAATGCTCTTAAATTTGCTAAGACTTGTTTTGTGATCTATCTTGGTGAATGTTCCATGCGCACTTGAGAAGAACGTGTATTCTGCTGCTGCCAGATGAAATGTTCTATATATGTCTGTTGAGTCCGTTTTGTCTAAAGTATGGCTCAAGTGCAGTGCTTCCTTGTTGATGTTCTTGTCTGGAAGATCCATGCAATATTGAAAGTGGGGTGCTGGAGTCTCCCTGTATTATCCTATTGCTGTTTATTTCTCCTTTCAGTTTTTTAAGTATTTGCTTAATATATTTAGGTGCTCCAGTGTTGAGTGCATATTTATGATTGTTACATCTTCCTGAAGAATTGACCCCCCTCATCATTACCTAACGACCATCTCTGTCTCTCGTTACCATTTTAGCTTAAAGTCTATTTTGCTCGACATTAGTATAGCTAACCCCACTCTCTTTGGTTTCCACCTGCATGGAATAGCTTTTGTCATCCCTTCACTTTGGATCTATGTATGTCCTCAGAGCTGAGGTGAGTCCCTCGTAGGCAGCACATAGTTTGATCTTGCTTTTTGTCCACTAAACCACTCTATGCCCTTTGATTGGTGGATTCAATCCATTAAGAGAGTAATTATTGATAAGACTTACTAATGTCGCCTTATTACTGGTTTCTTGGCTGTTCTCTAGTTCCACTTTTCACTATTCCTTTCTTGATGCCCTCCTTTGTAAATGGAATATTTTTCGTAGTGGTATGCTTTGATTACTTTCTCTTTATCTTTTGTGTATCTAGGTAGTTTTTACTTTTTGGCTCCCATGAGGTTTACACACAACATCCTGTAGGTATGACAGTCTATTTTATGCTGACAGCTTAACTTTGATGACATACCAAAACTCTATCCTATTATTCCCCACCCAAATTTACTGTTTTTACATCATTGTTTATATTTTGTGTGTGTGTGTGTGTGTGTGTGTGTCCGTTAACAAATTGTTTTCAATACCTTTGTCTCTTATTCTTTATTTTAAAGTTACCTAGTCAGCACATCACCACGTTACAGTCTTAGGGTATTCTGAGTCTGACTGTATGCTTACCTTTAACAGCGTGTTGTGTATTTTCATATGTTTTGGTGTTACCAATTAGTTTCAGCTTGAAGAACTCCTTTCAGCATTTCTTGTGACATAGGGTTAGTCACAACGAGTTCCCTCAGCTCTCGTTTACTAGGGAAAGTCTTTATTTCACCTTCAATTTGGAAGGGCAGCATCGCTGGGTAAAGAACTCTTGGTTGGCAATTTCTTTCTTTTAGCAGTTTAAATATATCATCCCATTCTCTCCCGGCCTTTAAGGTCCCTCCCAAAAAACCCACTGATAGCCTTATGGAGCTTCCCTTGTATGAGAGAAAAATTGTTTTCTGTTGCTGCTTTTAAAACTCTCTCTTCGATTTTTGTTTTGTTTTGTTTTGTTTTTTTAAAGATTTTATTTATTTATTCATGAGAGACACAGAGAGAGACAGAGACACAGGCAGAGGGAGAAACAGGCTCCATGCAGGAAGCCTGACGTGGGACTCGATATTCGGTCTCCAGGATCACGCCCTGGGCCGAAGGCGGTGCTAAACCACTGAGCCACCCAGCCTGCCCTTCGATTTTGGTTTTAGACAATTTTATTGGTATGTGTTTTGGTGAAGCATGTTTTGGATTGTAATTTTGAGGTGACCTATTAGCTTCATGAACTTAGATGTCCACATCTTTGGGGAGTTTTCAGCCATTATTTCTTTAAATAAGTTTGTAATCCTTTGTCCTTCTCTTCTCCTTCTGGGGTGGCAGTAATTCATACATTATTGCTTTTTGATGGTGTCCCTAAACTCACATAGGCTTTCTTGATTCCTTTTCACCGTTCTTTTTTTCCTTTTGCTCTTCTAATTGTATAATTTCAATAGATAATGTCTTTTAGCTCACTGATTCTCCCTTCTGCTTGTTCAAGTCTGGTGTTGAAGTTCTCTATTGAATTATTCAGTTGCTTGTATTCTTCAGCTCTGAAATTTCAGGTTGGTCCTTTTTTATGTTTTCTGACACTTTGTTGAGCTTCTCATTTTGTTCTTGTATTGTTTTCCTGATATCATTAATTTGCTTATCTGTGTTCTCTTATAACCCTCTGAGCATTTGTAGAACAATTTTTTTTTGTGAATTCTTTGTCAGAAAATTCCTGGATCTCCATTTCTTTGGGGCCCACAACTGGAGGTTTGCTGTGTTCCTTTGGTGAACACGTTTCCCTGATTCTCGGATCACTGTTGCCTTGTGTAGGTATCTATGCATTTCAAGGAGCAGTCACCTCTTCCAGACTTTATGGAGTGATTCTGCAGTGTGGATGTGCAGCACACTGGGCTGTGCTATGACCCTGCATCTACTGGTGCAGGGCACTAAGGGCAGGGGCACACGGCAGCAGTGGGTCCAAGGAGGCTGTAATGTCTCTTCAGTTCAGGCCACTGAGGTCCACAGTATCAACAACCGTGTGTATGTTGGTGAGCATGGTGGAGAGAATGCAGTGGCTGCAAGGGCTGTTGGGCTCCTGAGTGGTGACTCCAGGACCCATAGCTAGGGACCAGGGCAGGCAGTAATGGTGGCCAGAGCCAGTGGTGTACACATACTCTGCTGTGAGGGCCTAGTGCAGGTGTCTATGTGGCAGCAGTGGTCACCTGCAGACACACTTGTGGTGATGGGGGTCAGGGTGGGTAACAGAGGCCAAGGCCATCTATGCACTCACTGGAATCTGTGGGGGACCTGGGTGCCAGTGTGCTCTCCTATGGCTTCACACTCTACCCATAGGTATGCAGACTGCAGTGGAGTACAGTGATGGGGGTAAGGCTGGGGGTCATGCAGGTCCACAACCAGAGGAACCAGCCACCTGTGGGCATGGTGGTGTCAGCCAGTGACAGGAGGTAGAGCCTGATCTGAGCCCACAGACAGCTACAGGGGGCCCTGGATGATGGTGTGCTCTTGTACAGCTGCACTTTCTTCCCCTAGGCATGCATATGGACTTGAAAGCCAGTGATGGGAATCAGGCTAGGGCTTCACAGGTTCACAGCTGCGGGGACTATCTATAGGTGAGTGTGGTGTTGCTGGCCAGGGACAAATGACTGGGCCTGATACAGACTCACAAGGACATCAGGGGGCCCTAGGTGTCAGTATGCTGTCCTGTGGCCACACGATCTTTCCCCTGTGCCTATGCAGTATAGTGAGGGCCAGTGGTGAGAGTCCTGCTGGAGTGAAGCTGGAGATGCTATCTATAGGTGGGCATGGTGTTGCAGGCCAGTGACAGAAGGCTGAGCATGCTTTCCATAAGCAGCTGTTGCTGGGGGCCTGGCTGTCAGAGAATTCACCCATCACTGCACACTCTCCTCTGTGTGTGTACCCGCTGTAGCAGATGCAAATGATAGGATCAGGCCATGGCTAGAGGGGCTATCTGTGCCCCCAAGTGCAGGCAAGCTGGTGCGTCAGCCCAGGGTACTTAAGCTGGTGTCTTGCTCTTGCACACCTACGAGAAAACCGGATTGGCTGTAAGCTTAACTCCTGGGTCTTGGTGGAGGTAGGAAGGGACCAGGGTGGCTGGTGTTCTACACCTGTGCAGCCACAGAGTATTTGAATGGTTACTCATGTGGGTCCTGGCTCTGGAAGGGTGTGGTTTTGGTAGGGGTGTTGGCAGGAGGGTGGTCTGGGGCCTGGGGGTGGGTACTGAGGAATGGCTGGCTCTAGGAAACTTAAATACTTCTAGGACCATTGTCAGGATCTATGCACCCAGGCAGTGACTTCATCGTTGGTGGAAGCTGCTGAGTTGTATGCCACAAAATTCTCTGTAAACTGAAATCACTCCTGCTGCATATGTGTTGATAATAGCCTCTGCTTTTATTCCTTCTTCCTAGTCAAGTCTTTGCTGTTATGAGTGGGGTGAAACTGAAGCTAGACCTTCATGCAGTGCCAGGACAGTCTAGACAAGTTGTTCACTCACTCTACTTTTTCCTTCCCTAGTAAGAGGAATTCTTACTAGTTGGGAAATTTTTTTTCCTGGTCCAGAACAATGCTGGCTTGAGGGATGGAATGATGCAGGGAGAAGGATGTTGTCTTCCTTCACTTCTTGTGCAATTATGCTTTGCTTGTTTGTTTGCTTGACACTATTGCTAGAGCCTCCTAAGTGGAATGTAGAGGTCTCCCAGACTGTTTTTGTTCATGGACCACCATCTAATCATTGATGCTGTCAAGGAATGGGGAAGTGGAGACTCCCACATCCCTATTTTTCTCCAAAGTCTGAGAAACTTCCTGTCATAAAAGGGGAATAATATTCATGAGGCCAGTCCAGTTATTATACTCAGCAAGTAATTATGCACATGATTTTTCTTAAACATAATTCCCAGTGATGTGTGACAATACACCTGGGTAAGCACCAAAGACACCTAAAGCAATATGGTCCCTATCTAACTACATCTCCCATGGGTTAACATTGTTCACCATTGCCTCTGCAGGAATATCACTCCTCTGCTGGAGTGAAGCTGGAGGTACTATCTTACCTCCCCTAAGAGGAGGGTAGGTACCTAATTGACAGCTTTCAGGATTTCAGGATTTAAAGGCCTCTTTAGTGCCCTGCATACCTAACTCCATCTCAATTATGGTTACCTTAAGACTTTAACTCAGAAGTAAAGACATTTAAGAAAAATGATAACTCAGTACTTATACCCACTGAACACCATATGAAAGGAGATTTTAAAGAATGTAACTTAGAAGATGGAAAATGATCTGAGATGCCAGAGGAATGATAATAGAATGAATTGGCAAATAGAAGTAAATGAAATATCGATGGCATAAAATATTTATAATGATTATGGCGACTTAAAGCAAAAAGTTAACAAGACGGAACTAAATACAGTATTACGAATCACTTGGATGATGGGTTGTGTCCAAGGAGAGCACCTCATAGCAATACAGGAAGCATTCCACCATCACCTCCAGGGAGATCCAGAGAGCCATATGTCAGTGGCCGCCTGGGGAGACTGCCAAGCACACTGTGTCTGAGGCCACCAAGGCCGTCATCCGGTGCACCAGACACCAATGAGCTGCCTCAGGACCGCCTGACCACACCGCAAAGCAAAGGCAAGAGCCTTTTCTTTTCAGAGCTACCTCACTTGGCAGGAAAAGACCTGAAGCTCTCCAGAGTGCAGTCTACTCTAGTGTTTGGATCTTTGTCATTTTGTCGATCTTTATAAATTCTTAGTGTGAAAGAAATGTTTAAAAAAAAACAGTATCAGCTCGACTTTCTATGTCTTTAGTGCTATTGGCTATGATTTTTCTTAACCATACTGCATTTCATCACTTTGCTAAATGGTCATTTCTATTAGGTATTTCCCTAGGTTAGCCTCTTCAGGGATCTTAATGGTCAAAACTATTTCCAAAATAATTTTATTTACCTCACCTATTCTTATTCTCCTACCTGTGTCCAATAGTGTCATCCGGAGATTTTTGTTTTTTCAAAATGTGTGGTATAGCAACAATTTAAGTGCAATACCAGATATAACAATCACACTTACCCCATTCACACCCCTTTAGTATATCCCATTATCTGAATTCAAATAACATAAAAGGGGACCCAAACAATGTGCCAAAAACTCAATCAAACAACCTAGAATCGTGAAGGCATAGAGTAACTCCAGATTTCCAACATGTTGCATTCCAACATAACGGAACGTGGAAGAGTGGTAGTTTTATTGGAATAATTTTGATTCCACATTAGTGCATCATTTCTTATAAGCGGTAAATGTGATTGACTTAGGATGTGCTACAAATACTCTGATGCTCTGGAATCAATGTGCCCGACCTTTATTTATCTTTAAGGATTTTATTTATTTATTCGTGAGAGACACACAGAGAGAGGCAGAGACACAGACAAAGGGAGAAACAGTCTCCTCACAGGGAGCCCCCTGTGGGACTCTATCCCCGGACACAGGATCACGCCCTGAGCAGAAGGCAGATGGCTGAACTACCCAGGCATCCCATTGTGTGCCCCTCTTTTATAATCACAGCAACGGTAAGGTGGAGATGAGGACTACTATGGAATAAAAAGTATTGCAAAAGGGTGCCTAGGTGGCTCAGTCTGTTAAGCATCTGGCTCTTGATTTTGGCTCAGGTCATGATCTCAGGTTTTGTGAAATACAGCCAGACTTCGGGCTACACGCTGGGTGTAGAGCCTACTTGAAATCTCTCCCTCGCTCTCTGCTCCTCCCCCTTCTCTCCTACTCTCTCCCTCTCCAGAAAATTTTCATGTTGGAAATCTAGAGGTACTCAACGGCTTCCTGTGGAATGTTTAGAGGTCCTTCTGGCAGCCCTCATGGGAAACTTAGAGGCTGCCTGATTCCCGCTCTGACTGAGGAGATGCCAAGCTCGAAGGTGTGCCACGAGATCTGACAAGACCTGGCTGAATGACCCGCTCACTTCCTGGCTTTGCCTTTTGTCCAATCAGAGAGGAGCTTCCGGTGACATCGGGCCATACAGTGGCTATAAAAGAGCCCTGGCCCTTCAGCTGCTGCCAGTGCGCTTCCTTCTGAGCTATCGGGGAGGTGAGCCCCACATGGCTGAGCCTGGCTGTGAGACCTCTTGGGAGGAAAGCCTGGTTACGGAGGAGCCAGGCGGCAGCCTATCAGGAGAGCCCTCAGCAGGAGCAGCCGAGGCGCCAATGCCGTTACCGCCGCTGCCGCCGTCACCACCGCCACCGCTGCAGTCACCACCGCCACCACCACCAACTCCGCCGCCGGGTCCGCTGCTCAGGCAGTTTCGCCACCTATTTCCCAGGGTTCTGAAGAAGGTTCATGAGGGCCTGAGCCTCTCGCAGAAGGCCCTGAGAGTCACAGATTCGTTCATTAATGACATCTTCGAGCGCATCATCGACGAGGCCTCTCGCCTGGCCCACTCCACCATCACCTCCAGGGAGATCCAGACCGCCATGCATCTGCTGCTGCCAGGGGGGATTGGCAAGCATGTCGTGTCTGAGGCCTCCGAGGCCTTCATCTGGTACGCCAGACGCCAATGAACAGACGCCAATGAACAGCTGACCCTCTGACCACCCCACAAAACAAAGGCTCTTTTCAGAGCTACCTCACTTGTCGGGGAAAGACCTGTAGCTCCCCACAACGCCACCTACTCCAGCGTTTGGCCCTATGCCATGCTGCCCATCCTTAAAGCACGTTCACCGTGGGCAGAACATGACAAAATGTTGTCAAGTCCACTTTAATATACGTGTGTGGTGTGGACCGTTAGGATTTCCTTGGCCGGGTTGCATTTTGTCACTTTCCTAAATGGCCCGTTCCTTCAGGCCAGCCTCTTCTGGTATCTTTTTGGTCACAGCTGTGTGTCCACAGTGATTTGACTTGCCTTAAGTATTCTCCTTCTCCCTCTTGTGTCGAGTGGTATCATCAAGAGATTTGTTTGAGTTTGTGATACAGCAATGAGTGAAGTGCTGTAGCAGATCCCGAACTGACACATAGCGCATTCACACTCCCCCAACAGAGCCTCTCGTCCAAATTCAACTACACACATACAAGAGGACCCAAACACTGTGCCGAAAACTCAATCAAACGACCTCGAATCGTGGCCTACTCGAGCTCCCCACCTTGGGAAAGGCCGATTTTACTGCACTCACATTTATCTGATTCCGTTCCTTGGTAGCCTATACTCTTGCACTTTTGACCCCAAATCTTCCTGAACCACGACTACGCATGGCTGATGGGATCGTCCAATGAGAGCAGCTGTGCTCCCAGCCGCTGCTAGCAGCAGCCAATCAGCAACTGGCAGCACATGATCCGTGGCCATTGGCCCAAAGGGTGGTGGGGTGACCAGGGCTGAACCAATAACAGCCTTCCTCGGACACCCAGCCTGGAGATTGAAGGGGGAAGGTGGCATGATTGTCTGCCTGGGGGTTTCTGGTCAAGCTCTTGCTTTGAACCAGTGTGGTTGGAGTATAAACATCCAGATGTCACGGTGGGACAAGTCCCTATCGTTTTTTGCATCCAGATAGGCAGAGGCTGTTTGGAAATTAAGGGAACTAAGATGATTCCTTCCTCTACCTCAAGTGATCTGATGGGTCGGAGGACTTAGGATAATGGTAATGCGCTTTACTACCCACTGTGTTTTTTCCTTCTTGCACGGGCTCTCCACCACCACCCCTTTTTTTCCTTTTCCTATAGGTACATGCTGAATTTCAAAGCAGTTCGTGATTATCCAAGTACGTTTTATTTCATTGATTCCTAGCTTCCTATATCTGTGGAGAGAAAACCCACGCGGGGCGGGGGGGACAGAATTCAATCCTTTGAAATGTGTTAGGAGTTGCATTAAAACTCACGATTTCATCAAGTTTGCTATGTGTTCCGTGTGAACTTTTAAAATAAATTCTAAATGACCTTTTATTTGAATGTAGAAACCTGTAAAGAATGTTACTCTGCACCTAGCAGTGAGACATAAGCTGGGTAAACTATGGAAATACAACTTTTTCTGGCGCCCACTAAAAGACAGAATAAGCCAAAGGTATTTGGAGCGGGGACACAAAGTGCTTGCTTCATAAATCCCAAGAAAAGCTACCACAAAATATAGTGCAAATAAATTCTCGTGGGTGGTACCTAGAAATTTCCATATACAGCGGGAAGAAAATTTTAGAAGCCAAAGGTTCTTTGCGGAGCCGTTGCCTTTTCAGAAAAGAACTGTGGACCATTTAGAAAAAGAAAACTGCATTTCAACAAGTCTAATTTCTATCATGCTTATTGCTGTTCACAATCCATGTGTCAATATGACATGCAGATGTTTTTCAAAGTTATTCATGCATATTGGCCTCATACACGTTGTATTATGTAAACAGTTATTTAAGAACCTGGATTCATTAGGATTGTGTGTGTGTATGTGTGTGGTTTTCATTTGTAATTTCAGAAATCAAATGGGAGTGCTAGTAAAACAACATTAAAATGCACCATAATTGGGCTGTGGATGGGACACTTGGAGTGGAAGTGTGAGAGACACACATGAAATCTGGGAAGGAGAAAGGAAAATGCCATTTGATGTTGAAGTCCAGAGTGGGAATTGACTACATCTGATTATTCCTATGAGTGAGTAATTGAGGAGAAAGGCACCTAGTGACTAATCATGATGTAATGCTGTGGTTACTGAGATGAAATAAAAGAATGGCTACTGCCTCACTAACAAATTATAGCAACAACATGGGGGGAAATAGCATTAATAGGACAGGCATACCCAAATCAAACTTTTTCAATGGTATTCATATTATTAAGTTCTTTGAAAAGCCATAAGCAAGGACCCAAACTCAGTACATAAATGTCTAAATCCAAAAATTCAAAAAACAACACCTATTCAGGACCCCTCCCAACTAAAGCTGCCACTGTTAACCCATTCAGATTTATCTGACTTTGTTCTTTTCAGGCTATAAACTTTTGTTCTTGAAAAGTCAGAACTTAATTACTTACAACACTACAGGTCTTATGGAGCGTCCAATCAGTGCAGCCCCACGCTTCTGAATCAGCCTCTGATGGACCTGCAGCCTCTGACCCACAGCCATTGGCTCTATATATGAGGCAGTGTCTCAAGATGAGCCAATACGTGTCTTCCTTGGTTATTCCACATGGGAAATTGAGGAAGAAGCATCTGCGATTCTTTCTTTTTTTTTTTTAATGAGCTCAACGTGTTTATTATTCAATTCAGCAGACATAAAGCCACTCTGTCTGATTGCTGTTGAGGTTTTTATTTTATTTTTTTTATTTTATTTTTTTATTTTTTATTTTTTTTAAAATTTATTTTTTATTGGTGTTCAATTTACTAACATACAGAATAACACCCAGTGCCCGTCACCCATTCACTCCCACCCCCCGCCCTCCTCCCCTTCCACCACCCCTAGTTCGTTTCCCAGAGTTAGCAGTCTTTACGTTCTGTCTCCCTTTCTGACACTTCCCACACATTTCTTCTCCCTTCCCTTATATTCCCTTTCACTATTATTTATATTCCCCAAATGAATGAGAACATATAATGTTTGTCCTTCTCCGACTGACTTACTTCACTCAGCATAATACCCTCCAGTTCCATCCACGTTGAAGCAAATGGTGGGTATTTGTCATTTCTAATAGCTGAGTAATATTCCATTGTATACATAAACCACATCTTCTTTATCCATTCATCTTTCGTTGGACACCGAGGCTCCTTCCACAGTGTGGCTATCGTGGCCATTGCTGCTATAAACATCGGGGTGCAGGTGTCCCGACGTTTCATTGCATTTGTATCTTTGGGGTAAATCCCCAATAGTGCAATTGCTGGGTCGTAGGGCAGGTCTATTTTTAACTCTTTGAGGAACCTCCACACAGTTTTCCAGAGTGGCTGCACCAGTTCACATTCCCACCAACAGTGTAAGAGGGTTCCCTTTTCTCCGCATCCTCTCCAACATTTGTTGTTTCCTGCCTTGTTAATTTTCCCCATTCTCACTGGTGTGAGGTGGTATCTCATTGTAGTTTTGATTTGTATTTCCCTGATGGCAAGTGATGCAGAGCATTTTCCCATGTGCATGTTGGCCATGTCTATGTCTTCCTCTGAGATTTCTGTTCATGTCTTTTGCCCATTTCATGATTGGATTGTTTGTTTCTTTGGTGTTGAGTTTAAGAAGTTCTTTATAGATCTTGGAAACTAGCCCTTTATCTGATACGTCATTTGCAAATATCTTCTCCCATTCTGTAGGTTGTCTTTGAGTTTTGTTGACTGTATCCTTTGCTGTGCAAAAGCTTCTTATCTTGATGAAGTCCCAATAGTTCATTTTTGCTTTGGTTTCTTTTGCCTTCGTGGATGTATCTTGCAAGAAGTTACTATGGCCGAGTTCAAAAAGGGTGTTGCCTGTGTTCTTCTCTAGGATTTTGATGGAATCTTGTCTCATATTTAGATCTTTCATCCATTTTGAGTTTATCTTTGTGTATGGTGAAAGAGAGTGGTCTAGTTTCATTCTTCTGCATGTGGATGTCCAATTTTCCCAGCACCATTTATTGAAGAGACTGTCTTTCTTCCAATGGATAGTCTTTCCTCCTTTATCGAATATCAGTTGCCCATAAAGTTCAGGGTCCACTTCTGGATTCTCTATTCTGTTCCACTGATCTATGTGTCTGTTTTTATGCCAGTACCACACTGTCTTGATGACCACAGCTTTGTAGTACAACCTGAAATCTGGCATTGTGAAGCCCCCAGCTATGGTTTTCTTTTTTAAAATTCCCCTGGCTATTCGGGGTCTTTTCTGATTCCACACAAATCTTTTTTTTTTTTTTTTTTTTTTTTTTTTTCACACAAATCTTAAAATAATTTGTTCTAACTCTCTGAAGAAAGTCCATGGTATTTTGATGGGGATTGCACTAAACGTGTATATTGCCCTGGGTAACATTGACATTTTCACAATATTAATTCTGCCAATCCATGAGCATGGAATATTTTTCCATCTCTTTGTGTCTTCCTCAATTTCTTTCAGAAGTGTTCTATAGTTTTGAGGGTATAGATCCTTTACATCTTTGGTTAGGTTTATTCCTAGGTATCTTATGCTTTTGGGTGCAATTGTAAATGGGATGGACTCCTTAATTTCTCTTTCTTCAGTCTCATTGTTAGTGTATAGAAATGCCACTGACTTCTGGGCATTGATTTTGTATCCTGCCACGCTACCGAATTGCTGTATGAGTTCTAGCAATCTTGGGGTGGAGGCTTTTGGGTTTTCTATGTAGAGTATCATGTCATCGGCGAAGAGGGAGAGTTTGACTTCTTCTTTGCCAATTTGAATGCCTTTAATGTCTTTTTGTTGTCTGATTGCTGAGGCTAGGACTTCCAGTACTATGTTGAACAGCAGTGGTGAGAGTGGACATCCCTGTCTTGTTCCTGATCTTAGGGGAAAGGCTCCTAGTGCTTCCCCATTGAGAATGATATTTGCTGTGGGCTTTTCATAGATGGCTTTTAAGATGTCGAGGAATGTTCCCTCTATCCCTACACTCTGAAGAGTTTTGATCAGGAATGGATGCTGTATTTTGTCAAATGCTTTCTCTGCATCTAATGGCTCTTGGTTTTTCTCTTGCTGATATGATGAATCACATTGATTGTTTTACGGGTGTTGAACCAGCCTTGTGTCCCAGGGATAAATCCTACTTGGTCAGGGTGAATAATTTTCTTAATGTACTGTTGGATCCTATTGGCCAGTATCTTGTTGAGAATTTTTGCATCCATGTTCATCAGGGATATTGGTCTGTAATTCTCCTTTTTGGTGGGGTCTTTGTCTGGTTTTGGAATTAAGGTGATGCTGGCTTCATAGAACGAATTTGGAAGTACTCCATCTGTTTCTATCTTTCCAAACAGCTTTAGGAGAATAGGTATGGTTTCTTCTTTAAACGTTTGATAAAATTCCCCTGGGAAGCCATCTGGCCCTGGACTCTTGTGTCTTGGGAGGTTTTTGATGACTGCTTCAATTTCCTCCCTGGTTATTGGCCTGTTCAGGTTTTCTATTTCTTCCTGTTCCAGTTTTGGTAGTTTGTGGCTTTCCAGGAATGCGTCCATTTCTTCTAGATTGCCTAATTTATTGGCGTATAGCTGTTCATAATATGTTTTTAAAATTGTTTGTATTTCCTTGGTGTTGGTAGTGATCTCTCCTTTCTCATTCATGATTTTATTAATTTGAGTCCTCTCTCTCTTCTTTTTAATAAGGCTGGCTAATGGTTTATCTATCTTATTAATTCTTTCAAAGAACCAACTCCTGGTTCTGTTGATCTGTTCCACAGTTCTTCTGGTCTCGATTTCGTTGAGTTCTGCTCGAATCTTTATTAACTCCCTTCTTCTCTTGGGTGTAGGATCTATTTGCTGTTTTTTCTCTAGCTCCTTTATGTGTAAGGTTAGCTTTTGTATTTGAGTTTTTTCCAGTTTTTGAATGGATGCTTGTATTGCGATGTATTTCCCCCTTAGGACTGCTTTTGCTGCATCCCAAAGATTTTGAATGGTTGTATCTTCATTCTCATTAGTTTCCATGAATCTTTTTAATTCTTCCTTAATTTCCTGGTTGACCCTTTTATCTTTTAGCAGGATGGTCCTTAACCTCCACATGTTTGAGGTCCTTCCAAACTTCTTGTTGTGATTTAGTTCTAATTTCAAGGCATTATGGTCCGAGAATATGCAGGGGACAATCCCAATCTTTTGGTATCGGTTCAGACCCGATTTGTGACCCAATATGTGGTCTATTCTGGAGAAAGTTCCATGTGCGCTTGAGAAGAATGTGTATTCAGTTGAGTTTGGTTGTAAAGTTCTGTAGATATCTGTGAAATCCATCTGGTCCAGTGTATCATTTAAAGCTCTCGTTTCTTTGGAGATGTTGTGCTTAGAAGACCTATCGAGTATAGAAAGAGCTATATTGAAGTCACCAAGTATAACTGTATTATTATCTAAGTATTTCTTCACTTTGGTAAATAATTGATTTATATATTTGGCAGCTCCCACATTCGGAGCATATATATTGAGGATTGTTAAGTCCTCTTGTTGAACAGATCCTTTAAGTATGATATAGTGTCCCTCTTCATCTCTCACTACAGTCTTTGGGGTAAATTTTAGTTTATCTGATATAAGGATGGCTACCCCTGCTTTCTTTTGAGGACCATTTGAATGAATGGTAAATGGTTCTCCAACCTTTTATTTTCAGGCTGTAGGTGTCCTTCTGTCTAAAATGAGTCTCTTGTAGACAGCAAATAGATGGGTCCTGCTTTTTTATCCAGTCTGAAACCCTGCGCCTTTTGATGGGGTCATTAAGCCCGTTCACGTTCAGAGTTACTATTGAGAGATATGAGTTTAGTGTCATCATGATATCTATTCAGTCTTTGTTTTTGCGGACTGTTCCACTGAACTTCTTCTTAAAGGGGAATTTTAAGAGTCCCCTTTAAAATTTCTTGCAGAGCTGGTTTGGAGGTCAT
Organism: Canis lupus familiaris; assembly: GCF_011100685.1. Classification (NCBI taxonomy): domain Eukaryota; kingdom Metazoa; phylum Chordata; class Mammalia; order Carnivora; family Canidae; genus Canis; species Canis lupus. The sequence continues at coordinate 33,475 of NW_023331273.1, forward strand.
ATATTCTTTCAGTTCCTGCCTGTCTTGGAAGCTCTTTATCTCTCCTTCCATTTTGAATGAGAGCCTTGCTGGATAAAGTATTCTTGGTTGCATGTTCTTCTCATTTAGGACCCTGAATATATCCTGCCAGCCCTTTCTGGCCTGCCAGGTCTCTGTGGAGAGGTCTGCTGTTACCCTAATACTCCTCCCCATAAAAGTCAGGGATTTCTTGTCTCTTGCTGCTTTAAGGATCTTCTCCTTATCTTTGGAATTTGCAAGCTTCACAATTAAATGTCGAGGTGTTGAACGGTTTTTATTGATTTTAGTGGGGGGATCTCTCTATTTCCTGGATCTGAATGCCTGTTTCCCTTCCCAGATTAGGAAAGTTTTCAGCTAGTATTTGTTCAAATACATATTCTGGCCCTCTGTCCCTTTCGGCGCCCTCGGGAACCCCAATTAAACGTAGGTTTTTCTTCCTCAGGCTGTCGTTTATTTCCCTTAATCTATCCTCATGGTCTTTTAATTGTCTGTCTCTTTTTTCCTCAGTTTCCCTCTTTGCTATCAACTTGTCTTCTATGTCACTCACTCGTTCTTCCACCTCGTTAACCCTCGTCGTTAGGACTTCTAGTTTGGATTGCATCTCATTCAATTGATTTTTAATTTCTGCCTGATTAGCTCTAAATTCTGCAGTCATGAAGTCTCTTGAGTCCTTTATACTTTTTTCTAGAGCCACCAGTAGCTGTATAATAGTGCTTCTGAATTGGCTTTCTGACATTGAATTGTAATCCAGATTTTGTAACTCTGTGGGAGAGAGGACTGTTTCTGATTCTTTCTTTTGAGGTGAGGTTTTCCTTCTAGTCATTTTGCTCAGTGCAGAGTGGCCAAAAGCAAGTTGTATTGGGAAAAAGAGAAAAAGAGAGGAGAGAAAGAAGGAAAGAAAAGAGAAAGAGAAAAAAAGGGGAAGAAAAAAAACGAAAAAAAAAAGAAGAAAAAGAGAAAGAAAAAGAAAGGAGAAAAAAAGGGGGTGGGGGAAGGAAACAAATCAAAAAGCAAAACAAAACAAAAACAAAACAACAACAAAAAAAGAACCACAGGGGAGTATCTTCTGATTCTGTGTACTTTAAGTCCCTTGGCTTCTCCTGGAGGTTGTCCGTCTAGCTGGTGTTCTGGGGGAGGGGCCTGTTGTGCTGATTTTCAGGTGTTAGCAGTTGGGGGAGCTGCTGTGCCCCTGCCTGGTGCAGGGCTCAGTGGGGGTTGTTTGCCCCGTGAGGCCGCAGGAGGAACAGCCCCAGTGGCGGGGCCGCTCTGGAAACCTGGATTCAGCTCCGGCAGGAACTCCGTCTGCAGGGCCTGGAGGCTCCGGGGCGGGGCCGCTGATCTGCTCAGCTGGGGCAGGAGCGTCCTCGCTGTCCTGGGCCCTCCCGGCCTCTGCCTGTCCCGGGGGAGGCGGGATCCTGGGCTGTGTCCCGGCGCCCTGTGCTCCGGGGCCTGCGCTGTTGGATTCGCGCTCCCGGGCCGCGCAGCCCCCTCCGCGGAGCCGCCGCCCGAGCCCCTCCGAGCTGCTCCTGGAACCGCGCAGGCCCCTCCGCACGGAGCCTCTTCCTCTGCCCGAGCCCCTCCGAGCTGCTCCCGCTGTTGAGGTTTTTAAATGCTTCTTTCCATTTTTGCGTTTACGCTGTTGTGAGAGGGTAACAGTTTGTGGATCAGCACCAGCCCGGGGGAGGGGGGACGCATTTTGAGTAGCAATATGATGGAAGATGAAGCGATTGCCTGAAAGATGCTAGCTGTGAGCATCTGAGGAGGGGATCAAACCCAGGTCTTCTTACTCCAGGTACAGAAAAGACTTGCTCCCCCTGCGAGCCTGCCACTGAACCTACCTGAAGCTTTTCTTCCCCTGTAACCATGGACAAAAAGGAGGTCCTTGAGGTGGGTAGTAGCAGTCCTTCAGACACAGCAATGGAGACATCACTCCCCATTCTCCACATATCCCCAACTATAGGCAACCGTTATTCTGTTTTCTGTCTTTATGGATTTGCCTGTTCTGGACATTTCACATGAATGGAATCATACGATATTTAGTGTTTTCTGACTGGGTCCTTTCACTTGGATGTTGTCTTCAGGTTCGTCCATGTTTCGCCATGTATCAGTACTTCATTTACTTTTATGGCTGAATAATATTCCATCCATACCACTTCTATTTATCCATTCATCAATTGATTGCCATTTGGGTTTCCCCCCACTCTTTGGATATTACAAACAATGTAGCTATAACCATTCTTTTCTATCATTTTATGTGGACATAGATTTTTATTTCTCTTAGGTATATATTTGGGCATGAAATTGCTGGGTTGTATGTTATCTCTCTGTTTAAGGTTTTGAGGAACTGCCTGACTGGTTTACAAAGTGGCTGTGTGATTTTACTTTCCCACCAGCAACAAATGACAGTCCCACTTTCTTCTCATCCTCAATAACACTTTGTTATTGTCTGTGTTTTTGCTTGTAGCCATCCTAGTGGGTGTGAAGTGGCATCTCACGGTGGTTTTGATTTGTCTTCCCCGGTGACTAATGATGTTGAACATCTTTTCATGTGCTTACTGGACATTTGTGCATCTTCTTTGGAGAAATGTGCATCCAGATCCTTTGTCCATTTTTAATTTGGTTATTGTCACTTTCTTACAGAGTTTTAAGTGTTCTTCATTTATTGTAGAGACAGGTCCCGTATCAGATATATGCACATATATTTGTAAATATTTTCTCCCATTCTGTGGGTTTTCACTTTCTTGGTGATGTTTTCTGAAGCATGGGCTTTTTACATTTCAATCAGGTTCACATTATCTATTTTTTTTATTGCTTGTGGTATCATATCTAAAATTCTATAGCCATATCCCAGATCATGAAGATTTACCTTTATGTTTCCTCCTAATCAGTTTATATTTTAAACTCCTATTTTGGTCATTGACCCATTTTCAGCTAATTGTTAATTTTTTTTTGTTTTCTTAAATCTTTAATTCCAGTATAGTTAAAATACAGCATTATATTAGTTTCAGGTGTACAATATAGTGATTCAACAGTTCCATATATTATTCAGTGCTCATCAAGGTAAGTGTACTCTATTTTTTCATTTATTTTTTGCATATTTTTTATTGAAGTTCAATTTGCCAACATATCGCATAACACCCAGTGCTCACCCATCAGGTGCACCCCTTAGTGGGTAAGTGTACTTTTAATCCCCTTCACCTATTTCACCAATCCCCCACTCGTCTCCCCTCTGGTAACCATCCCTTTGTCTTCTACAGTTGAGAGTCTGTTTCTCGGTTTCTCTTTCTCTCTCTCTTTCTGTCTCTCTCTCTCTCATTTTTTTTTCTCTGCTGATTTGTTTTGTTTCTTAAATTGCACATATCAGTGAAATCATACGGTATTTATCTTTCCCTGACTGGCTTATTTTGCTCAGCCTATACTCTGTAGATCCATCCATGTTGTTGTTGTAGATGGCAAGATTTTGTTATTTCTTATGGCTGAATAATATTCCATTATCTATATCTTTATTTCACATCTTCTGTATTTTTTAAAGATTTATTTATTTGAGAGAGAGAGCAAGAAGAGAGCACGAGCACGTGGGGTAGGGAGGGACAGAAAGAGAGGGAGAGAGAATCCCAAACAGACTCTGCACTGAGCACAGAGCCCCTTGTGGCACTCAATCCCACAACCCTGATGTCACACCCTGAGCCAAATCCAAGAGTTGGATGCTTAACTGACTACACCACCCAGGTGCCCCTATATCACATCTTCTTTATCCCTTCATCCATCGATGGATGTTGGGCTGCTTCCACAGTTTGGCTATTGTGAATAATGCTGCAATAAACATAGGGGCGCATACATCCCTTTAAATTAGTGTTTTTGTATTCTTTGGGTAAATACCCGGTGATGTAATTCCTGGATTGTAGGGTAGTTCTATTACTAATTTTCTGAGGAACCTCCATACTGTCTTCCACAGTGGATGCACCAATTTGCATCCCAACAACAGTGCACAAGGGTTCCTTTTTCTCCACATTTGTGCCAGCACCTGTTGTTTCTTGAGTTTTTGATGTTAGCCATTCTGACACATGTGAGGTGGTATCTCATTGTGGTTTTGATTTGCATTTCCCTGATGAGTGATATTGAGCACCTTTTTATGTGTCTGTTGGTCATCCGTATGTCTTCTGTGGAGAAATGTCTGTTCATGGCTTCTGCCCATTTTTAATTGGATTATTTGCTTTTCAGGTGTTGAGTCTTATAAGTTCGTTATATATTTTGGATACCAATCCATCATCAGATATGTCATTTGCAAATATCTTCTCCCATTAGTAGGTTGTCTTTCAGTTCTGTTGGTTGTTTCCTTTGCTGTGCAGAAGCTTTTTATTTGGATGTAGTCCCAGTAGTTTATTTTGCTTTTGTTTCCCTTGCCTCAGGAGACCTATCTAAAAAGATGTTGCTATCACCAGTGTCAGAGAAACTACTGCCTGTGCCCTCTTCTAGGATTTTTATGCTTTCAGGTCTCACATTTAGGTCTTAATCCATTTTGAATTTACTTTTGTGTATGGTATAAGAAAGTGGTCCAGTTTCATTCTTTTGCATGTAGCTGCTCAGTTTTCCCAGCACCATTTGTTAAAGAGGCTTTTTTCCCATTGCATGTTCTTGCCTCCCTTGTCGAAGATTAATTGACCATAACATTGTGGATTCATTTCTGGGCTTTCTATTCTCTTCCATTGATCTATGTGTCTATTCTTTTTCAAGCTTTTATTTAAATTCCAGTTAGTAAACATAGAGTGTAATATTAGCTCTTTGTGTCTTTGTGCCAGTACCATACTGTTTTGATTACTACGCCTTTGTAATATAACTTGAAGTCTGGAATTGTGATGCCTCCAGCTTTACTTTTCTTTCTCAAGATTGCTTTGGCTATTCGGGATCTTTTGTGTTTCCATACAATTTTTAGGATTGTTTGTTTTAGGTCTGTGGAAAACGTGGTGGTATTTTGATAGGGTACTTTGATAGGTATTTGCATTAAATGTGTAGATTGCTTTCGGCAGGACATTTTTTTTCTTTTTTTTTCGTTTTATTTTTAATTTTTTTATTGGAGTTCAATTTGCCAACATATAGCATAACACCCAGTGCTCATCCCATCAAGTCCCCCCCTCAGTGCCTGTCATCCAGTTACCCCACCCCCCGCCTACCTCCCTTTCTACCACCCCTTGTTCGTTTCCCAGAGTAAGGAGAATATTTATTCTTCCAATCCATGAGCATAGCATATCTTTCTGTTTCGTTGTGTCATCTTCAATTTCTTTCATCAGTGTTTCATAGTTTTCTGGTTACAGGTATTTCACCTCTTTGGTTAGGTTTATTTATAGGCGTCTTATTATTTTGGAGTGCAATTGTAAATGGGATTTGTTTTCTTAATATCTCTTTCTGCTGCTTCATGATTGGTGTATAGAAATGCAACAGATTTCTATATGTTGATTTTGCATCTTGCGGCTTTACTGGATTGAATTCTGTATCAGTTCTAGCAGTTTTTGGTGGAGTCTTTCGTGTTTTCAATATATAATATCATGGCATCTGCAAAGAGTGAGAGTTTGACTTCTTCCTTGCCGATTTGGAATGTCTTTTATTGCTTTTTGTTGTCTGACTGCTGTGGCTAGGACTTCCAGTACTATGTGGAGTAAAAGTGTGAGAGTGAACATCTTTTTCTTTATTGCTGAAGTATAATCGACATATGGTGCTATATTAGTTTCAAGTGTACAACATATTGACTTGACAATCCTGTACATTCCTCGGTGCTCACTACGACAAATGTAGTCACCATCTGTCACCATACAACATTATTTGTATGATATACTCAATTATTATACAAATAATATACTCAATGTATTATTATTGAGTATATTCCCTATGCTGTCCTTTTCTCCTCCATGACCTAGTTATTTGTGACTGGAGGTTTGTAATTCTTAATCTCCTTTATCTATTTCACCCATCCTTCACCCACCTCCCTTCCAGCAACAGCCAGTTTGCTCACTGTATTTAAGAGTCTGTTTGTTTGTTCATTTATCTCACCTTTTTAAAGACTCCATATATAAGTGAAATCATATGGTATCTCTCTCTGTCTTATTTCACTTAGCATAATACACTCTAGGTTCATCCATGTTGTTGCAAATGGCAATATCACATTCTTCTTTATGGCTGAGCAATATTCTATGTGATATATATCTCACATTTTCTTTATCCATTCATCTATTGAAGGACAATTGGGCTGCTTCCATATCTTGGCTATTGTAAATAATGCTGCAATAAACATAGGGATGCATATGTCCTTCGAATTAGTGCTTTGGTTTTCTTTGGGTAAATATCCAGTAGTGAAATTACTGGATCTTATGATAGTTCTATTTTTAATATTTTAAGGAGCCTCCCTACTGTTTCCACAGTGGTTGTGCCACCTTTTATTCCCAAGAACAGTGCACAAGGGCTCCCTTTTCTTTATATCCTGATCAACACTCGTTATTTCTTGGCTTTTTGATACTAGCTATTCTGATTGGTGTAAGGTGATATCTCATTGTGGTTTTGACTTGCATTTCTCTGTTGAGTAATGATGCTGAGGATCTTTTCATGTGTCTGTTGCCCATCCGTATGTGTTCTTTGGAAAAATGTCTACTTAGGTCCTCTGTCCATCCTTTAATCAGATTGTGTTTTTGCTTTTCAGTTGTTTGAGTTCTTTATATATTTTGGATTTTAACCACTTAAATATATATATTTTACAAATATATCATTTGTAAATATCCTCTCCCACTCACTAGTTTGACCTGTTGTTATGTTAACGGTTTCCTTTGCTGTGCAAAAGCTTTTGATTTTTGCTTTTGTTTTCCCTGCCTGAGGAGACGTATCCATAAATATGTTGCTAAGGCTAATGTCCAAGAGATTACTGCCTATGTTTTCTTTTAGGAGTTTTATGATTTAAAGTCTTACACCTAGCTCTCTAATTAATTTTGAGTTTATTGCTGTGCATGGTATAAGAAAGTGGTCCAGTTTCATTCTTTTGCCTGTAGCTCCCGTTTTCCCAATACCATTGACTGAAAAGACTATTTTCTGCGTTGTATATTCTTGCCTCCTATGTTATAAATTAATTAAGCATCTGTGATTCTTTCCATGCTATCTGTTCTTTGATTAGTTATAGGTTTTTAATCATGGAAATTTAAGGATATTTATTAGTTTTCTAGTTATATTATGTTAGTTTTCTAAGGCTGCTAAACCAAATAGCAGGGACTGGTCAACTCAAATAACATATCATTTACTGCCTCATACCCCTGGAAGCTAGAAGTCCGAAATCATGGGTCAGATGTATGGGCGAGTCTCAGGGCTATGAAGCAAGCATCTTTACAGGCCACACTCTTTGGCTTGAAATAGCCGTGTATTCATATGGTTTTTATTTGTTTGGTTTTTGTTTTTGTTTTTGTTTTCTCTGAGCATGTCTCCAACTCCGAATGTCCCTCTTAATTTTTTTCCTTTTTTAAAATTTATTTAAAATTTTTTTTTATTGGTGTTCAATTTGCCAACATATAGAATAACACCCAGTGCTCATCCCATCAAGTGCCCCCCTCAGTGCCCATCACCCTGTCACCCCACCCCCCGCCCACCTCCCCTTCCACAACCACTTGTTCGTTTCCCAGAGTTAGGAGTCTCTCATGTTCTGTCTCCTTTCTGATATTTCCCACTCATTTTTCTCCTTTCCCCTTTATTCCCTTTCACTATTTTTTATATTCCCCAAATGAATGAGAACATACACTGTTTGTCCTTCTCCGATTGACTTACTTCACTCAGCATAATACCCTCCAGTTCCATCCACGTCGAAGCAAATGGTGGGTATTGTCATTTCTAAGGCTGAGTAATATTCCATTGTATACATAAACCACATCTTCTTTAACCATTCATCTTTCGATGGACACCAAGGCTCCTTCCACAGTTTGGCTATTGTGGACATTGCTGCTATAAACATTGGGGTGCAGGTGTCCCGGTGTTTCATTGCATCTGTATCTTAAACATCGGGGTGCAGGTGTCCGGTTGTTTCATGCATCTGTATCTTTGGGGTAAATCCCCAGCAGTGCAATCACTGGGTCGTAGGGCAGATCTATTTTAACTCTTGAGGAACCTCCACACAGTTTTCCACGAATGCTCCCCCCCTCTTTTTTTAAAGATTGATGATTGATTGATTTATGATAGACACAGAGAGAGAGAGAGGCAGAGACACAGGCAGAGAGGAGAAGCAGGCTCCATGCCGGTAGCCCAATGTGGGACTCGATCCCGGGACTCCAGAATCGTGCCCTGGGACAAAGGCAGGCGCCAAACCGCTGAGCCACCCAGGGATCCCAAATGCTCCCTTTTTATAAGGACACTGGTAATGTTGGATGAGGCCTACTAATGATTTCACTTGAACATGAATACCTCAGTAAATTGTCTATCACCAGATAATCTCACATTTTGAAGGACTGGGGGTGGGTGGTGGTGGTGGTGGTCATCTGGATTACAACATACATATTTTAGGAGCACAAAATTCAATCCATAGTAGTCAGCCTCTGGACCCCCAAAATTCATGTTCTCTATACACAATACATTCATCCCATGCAAATATCACCAAAAGGCTTCACCCAGCCCAACATCAATGCTAAGGTGAATATCATCTAAATATTCTGTACGTCAGATAAGGGTCTGCTTCCATCTATGATTAATGCTGAGGCAACATCCCTTTCCAACTGAGAATGTATATCGGAAGCAGATAACTTCTTGTCTTCTGTCACACAGTGACTGGACAGGTCCAGGATAGACATCACTATTCCAAAATTGAGAAATCAGAAGAAACAAGGGCTCATTGGTCCAGAACAAGTTTAAAACGAGTAGGGAAAATTATATTAGACTTTAAGGACTGGAAAGAATCCTCCTTGAATCTAGGCTTTGACCTCTGATCCCACAAGGGTGACAGCCCCACATTCTCTGCCGTGACCTCCCACCTGTCCAGGGCTGCTACAGTACATTCTTCTGAACACCACAGGTGGTCTGA